>NC_057798.1:408856150-409110973 GCF_018294505.1 Triticum aestivum
GGCTATATATAGTGCTCCCCTCCTCGATTTCTAGCCAAGCACCACTCCACACCACCTCCACGAACACGTAGACGAGCAGAAGCTCGGTTGGGCAGGCCTCTGGGCGTCGCCCCGACCAGAGGACTCCGGCGATCCCCGCAGTCCAGCCGCTGCGCTCCGGTGCCTCTCTGTCACAGCCCTAGAATTTGATTGTGAATAGTTGCACAAGCATCCATGCATCATGTCTAAATTTCTTTGAAAGTTGAAATGGGGATTGTTGAAACCCTAGCACCAATTGAATTCAACTAGGTTCAATAAAAATATTTTCAACGAACCCAAATGCCCTTTAGAAAAGTTCATGATTTTTGTTAAAGGTGAAAACCTCTGCCAAAAATGATGCACATATTGCTAGGCCATTTTTGGACTCTTGAATTAAATCATTATGTATTTGCAATATGGCATTTAATTGCTATAACAATTTTAAATGCTCAAATAATTCTGAAACTAAATGTGGGTTGTTGGAAATAATCAACAGGTCCTCACAATTTATTTTAGGATTTTTAGATGTGGTTTAGTATTTTTACTAAATCAATGAAAACAAAAGGCAAAAAGAAAACAAAAACAAAAATTAAAATAGAGACAGAGTGTTACCTGTCGCTTACCTGCAGAGCACTTACCTCGGCCCGACATTGTAGTCGGCCGGCCCAGCCCACCAGCGCCTCCTTGTCGTCTTCCTCCTTGGGACAGTAGGACAAGGGCGTGTGCCCGCGGCGCGCACGCACGCGCAGCGCCACCTCCTCCCTCCCTGCCTGCCTGCCCCCTTTCGCGACGCCGCTACGGATGCCACGACACCTCCTGGACCCTCCTCGCTCTCTCTCCCTCATGCTCACTTCCCCCCTGGATCCCTCTCTCTTCCCCATCAAGCGGAGCTCGTCGCCGCCGATGTTGTTTACCGTGGCCACAACCACCCGCTCGCCCCTCTGACGTGCCCATGAGCTCCGCCTTCGTCGTCTACGCCTCCTCGACGACTCACGCGACGCCGGACGCCCCGACGCATCGTCCCCGGCCTCTTCTTCAACCTCGGGATGCCGAGATCGCCACTGCCATGCCGTCTTCTCCGAGCCTCCCCCGAGCCCACATTGATGCCTCTGCAACCACCATGAGCTCCCGCACCGGAACCCCCTCTCCCCGAGCTCGATTACGCCTCTAGTCGTTACCCCGCGAGCATCGAGCTCCGGCCATCGCCATGGCCGGCGAGTCTCGTGCTCCCGAACTCTTCCGCTCGTCTCCGTAGCACCGGCGTGCTCTCTAGGTCCCTAGGAAGCCATGGAGGCCCTCGTTTGGCCTCCCCATGCACCGCAGCGACGCCTGCCTCGTGCCGTGGCATCGACAGCCGCCCGGCTCAATGCTGTCACCAACTCCGGCGACTCCGCGCCCCCCTGCTGCCTCCGTTGGATGCGCGGGAGGAATGGCTACCGCCTGGTGCCCTTAGCACGTCGGACCGCTGCCGGAGCAGTGCCTCCGGCGGGCTGACGTGGCACCACCATTAGTTACTAATGATCCAACTAATCACCGCCCCGTGCCACTGATAGCCGGGCCCCACCGTCTAACTAAACATGGTTTAGTTTTTGATTAGATTCAATTAACCCCACTGGTCCCACAGGTCAATTTGACCTGGCCATGTCACCTGTTGACCCGACCCCACCCGTTAGTGACACAAACAACACTAGGTCACTGACCAGTGGACCCCACTGGTCAGATTTGACCCAGGGCAGCCCTGTTGACTCTGCTGAGCTCAGCATGATGCCATGCTGATGCAATATTCCTTTTCTGGAATTTAGTTTATTTTCTAAATAATCAAGGAAATTCCAGAAAATAGCTAAAACTTCTAAAAAATGATAGAAATTAATCTATAGCTCCAAATGAAGTAAGTTATATATGAAAAATGATCAGAAAAATCCAATCTATCCATCTATACTGGTTTCATGCATATTTAAACAACTTAACATTGCTGTTTAGATCAAAACATGATAATGCACTATTTGAATTCATAGTTTGAGTTTGAAGTTGAACCTTTGGTTCAAAATGACTCAAACCACCCTGGTTATAGTTGCATTAGACTAACACATTCATTTTGCCATGTCATGATCACGCATCATATTGTGCATTGCATTGATTGTGTTTTTCCCTGTTTGCCAGTATTTGTCCACTCTCGATAGACGTGGTACCGACGATGAGTTCGATGACACCGATGAAGAGCTATACTATCTTCAGAAGTGCCAGGCAAGCAAAAAACCCTTGTTCATTCCGATACAATCCCACTCTCTCGCTCCTGCTCTCGTTTACTGCATTAGGACAACAACGACATATTCGTTACTTGCTGCAGTAGCTGAACCCCTTTCCTCTGCATGACCTATCATTGCCACAGTAAATAGATGAAATCCACTAGCATGAGTAGGAGTTGTTTGAGCCCTGATGTGCCTACTCATTCATGCTTGTTTGTCATGCCTGCTATGCTTAGAGTTGTGTCAGGTCTGATTCATCGGGAATGAATTGGAACAGTGATGAACATGTCCTACTGTGTGTGAGCTAACTGTGTGAACACAATTTGGTAAAGGTAGCGGTGAGAGGCCATGTAGGAGTACATGGTGGGTTGTCTCATTAAAACCGTCCTCGGGAACTGAGTTCTGTGTTTGTGATCCATGAACAGTTACTACCAGACATTGGGTTCCGGTAACTCGACCCCTCTCAACTTATTAATCAACATGATCTCTGTCCAGGAGTTGCAACTAGTTTCTGGTGTTTGTAGGTAGTGTTAGTAGTCTACCAAGTGGCACCCGGTACGGGTGGGCTTGGGACAGACTAGGCACAGTGGCCCGGTGTACCAAGTGGCACCCGGATGGTGGGCTTGGGAACCCTGCACACATCGTTTGGGGCCGTGAGCGACACCCCGGCAGGATCTCCTTGCGGATGGAACTCGAATAGGCGATAAACCTGGACGAGAGACTTGTGTGGTTAGTCAGGTCGTGGCCGACTCCCTCGCCAGGCTTCCGCTTGAAGGTTGCCGAGATACACGACGTGTACATGGCGGTAAGTGGCGAGAGCGTGTGTGAAGAAGTACATCCCTGCAGGGTTAATATGATCTATTCGAATAGCCGTGTCCGCGGAAAAGGACTTCTGGGTTACCTGTACAGTTCATAGACAGGTGAAAGTGGATACTCAAAAATACGCAAGATAAGTGTGAGTGCTATGGATGGCGTTCTTGTAGGGAGACGGGAGCGGATCCATAGTGGTGTATTGATATGGTGAATATGTGGACTCATGTGTGCCACCTCAAAGAGTTACTTGCAGTCGTAGTTCAGGCTAGCCACCGAGTCAAAGCTGGCTTGCTGCAGTTAAACCCCACCATCCCTTTGTTGATAATGATGCATATGTAGTTAGTTCTGATGTAAGTCTTGCTGGGTACATTTGTACTCACGTTTTCCTATTTTACGTTTTTGCAGAGACTTCCGTCTCACTAGTAGTTTCACGTGGACTTCGACGTTTAGCTTATTACCTCAGCTACGATGGTGTGCCCTCGGCAGGATCTAGTAGATAGTCAGGCTTATCAGCCTTTTTAATTTGTAGATGTCTGTACTCAGACATGTTAAGCTTCCGTTTGTGCTTTGACTTGTGTGCTCTGAGTGTTGGGTCATGAGACCCATGTTTGTAATATCTCGCTCCTCGGAGCCTATTGAATATAATACTTGAGTTGTAGAGTCATGTTGTGATGCCATGTTGTGTTTGCACATATCAAGCATATTGTGTGTATGTTATTGAAATGCTTGGTATGTGTGGGATCTGACTATCTAGTTATTTATCCTTGGTAGCCTCTCTTACCGGGAAATGTCTCCTAGTGCTTCCACTGAGCCTTGGTAGCTTGCTACTGCTCCGGAACACTTAGGCTGGCCGGCATGTGTCCTTCCTCATTCCTGTGTCTGTCCCTTCGGGGAAATGTCACGCGGTGTTTACCGGAGTCCTGTTAGCCTGCTACAGCCCGGTTTACCGGAGTCCTACTAGCCCAGTTGCTACAGCCCGGATTCACTCACTGATGACCGACACGTTCATTGCTGGGTCATGTATGCCTGTCCCTGTAAGTTAGTGCCACTTTGGGTTCACGACTAGCCATGTCAGCCCGGGCTCCTTGTCATATGGATGCTAGCGACACTATCATATACGTGTGCCAAAAGGCGCAAACGGTCCCGGGCCTGGTAAGGTGACACCCATGGGAATACCGTGCGTGAGGCTGCAAAGTGATATGAGGTGTTACATGCTAGATCGGTGTGCCATTGAATCGGGGTCCTGACAGCTTTGGTATCAGAGCTTGACTACCTGTAGGATTACCAAGCCAAACTGGTCGAAGTTGAGACTAGAAATTCTTTAGTTATATAAGGGAATTGATTGTGGATGGGAATGTAAGGCTCTTTTTACTCCTTCACCTTATGCCCTTCTGATCCGAGTCATACTATCTTTCCTACGGGGTTAAGAACTAGGCTTTCTCTTGATTCTATCAGGATCACGTGTTACTAATCCGTAGCCTTATAGGATTGATGGATTCAAGCCTCAGTTCAGTCTCTACCACTTATGTATGTTAACTGTTGATCTCAGAACCTTGATTTTGTGATGATTGAGTGGTTATGCCACCATTTTGTAGGATATCTCAATCTTTTCGAGCATTTATAGCCCTTATGATGTCCGAGTTATCCCAGGTTTTTAAATAGTCTGATGCATTTGCGAAATCCTTTCCCTCTGGTTTCGATGTTCTTTGGTCAGATTAACCACACTAGTCAGTGGGTTGAGGTACTCCATTGCCTCGGCATATATGTTGGAATTATTATTATGACCCTAGGTGTCTTACAAAACCATCTAGTAACCTAGCCATATTTTGTGTTCCCAGAGTGATGACTCTGGCCATCATTCTCGAAAGCATCCCGTGATGCCATTTAGTTAGTAGGTATTCTACTCCTGGGTTTTGAACCTGAGATTCACCCTACTTCATGTTGTTAGTATTTGCTAGTTCCTTTAAGATATTAGTAACCTTTGCGATAGTCCTCGAGGTTCGTGGTAATCCTTCTTCCAATACCATGAACCAATATGGCAAGAGTTTGGGAACCAAAAGATCACAACCAGAGTGCTCTTGATGAGTCCTCCATTCATAGTTGTGAATGTGCCAGTCCTTCCTCTTCAGCATGGGTTATCCGGAAGTAATATGTTGCACTTGTTCGACATACTAACCTATGCATCCACAACTCAGAAAGATATATGTTCCTTTGAGTTGTCCCTCTATAGTTGTATTCCGATCCTTGTCCATCAGTTGATAGTCAAGTTTATGTCGTGCATTCATGTTCTTTGATGCATACTATTCTTGTGGTCCGTCAAGTCATTCTATTCAGGAATGACTAGGAGAAACAAACTCCAGTACCTTGTCCATTTCTGGGATTGGGTCAAAGCAGTTGTATTCCACAGATCAAAATGCCAATCCAGCTTTTGTTCTGTTCCACCCTGGAGTATTACCATATTTTACATCAGGATTATCATAGGAATTGCACACCATCCTATGAACTCTTGGTACAGTGATACTTCTCGCCATCATTATTCATTCCTCGGTCCTCGTGTTGTTGTAACCGGAATGCCGACAAGTGAATTGTGATGTGTGAAATCAATACTCCGGGCAACTCATTGCTTGGTAGTAAATGGACAGTATTCTCATTCTTAGCGTGTTGGATATCGAATCATCATTCTAAGATAGATTGTGCTACCTAGTCCTTATTTCTGGTGCACTCTTCGATCAATGAGTTAGGATTGTGTCAATCCCTCACTCTTTGATCATATTGTCTTGCACTGAAAAACAGGATTGTTCTCGAGCTTAGTAACATACGGTGGTTCATGATTTTCCGAATATCTTCTCGGAGGTATCACCAGGTTGTCAACTGGCCGCTATGTTGAGTTCGTGATCTACTTGGTTCTCTTTTAACCACCCCTTCTCCAAGAATCCATATTGGATACCCTAAGCTAGTTGGTTAAGCCAAACAACAACTTGGAGAGTTGGAAGTTAAAGACTTGTTCGACTTAATTCGTTTCGGGGGATATCTTATATATGTGTTGAAGAAAGTTGATAGTTTCATCGACTGACCCTCGTGATCAGTTAATGGACCTATCATTTTATCCAACCTTTGATTTGAGTATGGGCTATCATCAAATCAAACCAGAACCAACGATATTCGTAATGTTGTCTTACTCGTGGTTGTTTCCTCGAGCATACACCATTATATCTTTTCGGTCTGACCAATGCTATCACCTTGTTCACATGATTGTGGACTTCCATTTACATGGAAATCTCGATAAATTGTTGTTGAGCCCATTGACAACATTTTCATCATCTCCATGATTCGTGTTGAACATCCAGCTAGTATTGGAAACTTTTATAAGCATTATCTTCATGTCCCGTCCATGAAGCATATGTTGGATGAAAGAAGTGACTTCCTCTAATTCACGTGCACCTGGTGTAAGTTGCCGCCGTGGATCCGGGAAAGATTGTTTTTGCTTCCTTTGGAATCGTCCCAAGTCAGTCATGCATGTGCAAAGTATACTATGTTTTGGTAGATTAATTACCTCCACTCCACATGTATTCTGTAGCACACCAAGCCATTGATTGATTTGTTCAAGGAGAAGAAGTTCCTTCTTAAGAATCATGACTTATGTTAGGACTTCGTTATCCTCGATGATGGTTCCCAACCTGAACTCGGTAGTGTTTTATTATAAGACTACCATGTGGTCATGTTTGTCTGTGACAGGGTGTTCACATGTGTGTAGCAGCACCAGCTCATGTTTTGGAGCTTGCTATCGTAGTTCATTTCCCGAGAATCTCGCAACATCATCTCGTCGATTTGTGTTGCAAACTTTCATTTTTCTTCCTAGACTCGATGAGTCTGGAATATCCTGACAGCAACCAAATTTGAATCTCAGGCATATATGATGGTTGGAACGTTTCTCGAGAGCTATAATACTGGTCTCTCTGTAACCTGGTAAAGTGGATGTCATGGCCAACACACCCAGCCGGAAGACCTATTATTGTAGTATCTTGATTGAAGAAGTTGGCCACCCCCCATAAGGATTTCGTAGGATTTACTCCAGTAGTTATTCCTTATGGATTCTTGTGCTCCTGAAGTCCAACCTTTTACTTGATGTTCTAGATACCAAACTATATCTATAAATGGGTTACACTAGCACATCAAGGAGAACATTAGAAGCGGAGTGCTAAATGTCTCTCGGTTGATTATCCAGATTTTGTGACCTTGGCATTGCTAAGGTGAAATCTGAGAAGGTGTTATCCTCCTTTGCATCTGCATCATCCATCACTATTCATCATGGTAGTATGTTATGTTGCTAGGATCCTTGACATGGATATTGGTAAAACCTTGATGAATATGGAAATGCTCAAGTTCTTGAGGGCATGCGCAAGCAAAATCATTCCTTGCATTGTCTTCAACAAGGTAGTCCACATCATCCATTCTAAGTCTGGGTATGCCATTCCTTCACACTCCGCCAAACGATCGCTCGAGATCTGCCCTAGGCTGGTATAGAGAGTTTCAATGACCTCTATATCAAAAGTAATTCTTTTTGCCACTTAAGGGAATAATTCTATGAGTCACCTTCTATAAGGTGCCCCATTATGGAATCATGGCAATTATTTCATCGCTATCTTGAAACCATTCACCATCTCCTCAAGCATGGAATGGTTGCCTACCAATTTGAACCTTCATCATCTGTTTCACTCCATCCCTTTGGAGGTATGTGTTGTGTCTCAGCTCGAGAGATGTTTCAGTGTCTCATTCCGTGAATTGATTGTGAGTTGCTCGATCTTCGAGAAGATCGAATCCTGTAGAGTTTATTTCTATCATCGTGTTGGATGAAGATCTCGAAAGCAAAGATGTCAAGATCAAGATGATGATCGAATCAACGTTTTTATGAAGTGCAAGTTGGATCATGAAGATCAAGTTAGCTTTGTATCCCCTCTGTCTTCTTACCTCACGTCTTGAATCTCGGGACGAGATTCTTGTTAGTGGGGGTGAGTTGTCACAACCCTAGAATTTGATTGTAAATAGTTGCACAAGCATCCATGCATCATGTCTAAATTTCTTTGAAAGTTGAAATGGGGACTGTTGAAACCCTAGCACCAATTGAATTCAACTAGGTTCAATAAAAATATTTTCAACGAACCGAAATGCCCTTTAGAAAAGTTCATGATTTTTGTTAAAGGTGAAAACCTCTGCCAAAAATGATGCACATATTTCTAGGCCATTTTTGGACTCTTGAATTAAATCATTATGTATTTTAATTTGGGCATTTAATTGCTATAACAATTTTAAATGCTCAAATAATTCTGAAACTAAATGTGGGTTGTTGGAAATAATTCAACAGATCCGCACAATTTATTTCAAGATTTTTAGATGTGATTTAGTATTTTTACTAAATCAAAGAAAACAAAAGGTAAATAGAAAACAAAAACAAAAATTAAAATAGAGACAGAGTGTTACCTGTCGCTTACCTGCAGCCCACTTACCTCGGCCCAGCATTGTAGTCGGCTGGCCCAGCCCACTAGCGCCTCCCTGTCGTCTTCCTCCTCGGGATAGTAGGACAGGGGCGTGTGCCCGCGGTGCGCACGCACACGCAGCGCCACCTCCTCCCTCCCTGCCTGCATGCCCCCTTCCGCGACGCCGCTGCGGACGCCACGACACCTCCTAGACCCTCCTCGCTCTCTCCCTCACCCTTACTTCCCCCCTGGATCCCTCTCTCTTCCCCATCGAGCAGAGATCATCGCCGTCGACGCCGTTTACCGCGGCCACAACCACCCCCTCGCCCCTCTGACGTGCCCATGAGCTCCGCCTCCGTCGTCTACGCCTCCTCGATGACTCATGCGATGCCAGACGCCCCGACGCATCGTCCCCGACCTCTTCTTCAACCTCGGGATGCCGAGATCGCCACCGCCGTGCCGTCTTCTCCGAGCCTCCCCCGAGCCCACATCGACGCCTCTGCAACCACCGTGAGCTCCTGCACCGGAACCCCCTCTCCCCGAGCTCGATTATGCCTCTAGTCGTCGCCTCACGAGCATCAAGCTCCGGCCATCGCCATGGTCGGCGAGTCTCGTTCTCCCGAGCTTTTCCGCTCGTCTCCGTAGCACCGGCGTGCTCTCTAGGTCCCTAGGAAGCCGTAGAGGCCCTCGGTTGGCCTCCCCGTGCACCGCAGTGACGCCTTCCTCGTGCCGTGGCTTCGGCAGCCGCCCGGCTCAACGCCGTCACCAACTCCGGCGACCCCGCGCCCCCCTGCTGCCTCTGTTGGATGCGCGGGAGGAAGGGCTACCGCCTGGTGCCCTTAGCACGTCGGACCGCTGCCGGAGTAGCGCCTCCGGCGGGCTGACGTGGCGCCACCATTAGTTACTAGTGATCCAACTAATCACCGCCCCGTGCCACTGACAGCCAGGCCTTACCGTCTAACTAAACATGGTTTAGTTTTTGTTTAGATTAAATTAACCCCACTGGTCCCACAGGTCAGTTGGACCTGGCCACGTCACCTGTTGACCCGACCCCACCTATCAGTGACACAAACAACACTGGGTCACTGACCAGTGGACCCCACTAGTCAGGTTTGACCCGTGGCAGCCCTGTTGACTCTGCTGAGCGCAGCATGACGCCATGCTGACGCAATATTCCTTTTCTAGAATTTAGTTTATTTTCTAAATAATCAGGGAAATTCCAAAAAATAGCTAAAACTTCTAAAAATCATAGAAATTAATCTATAGCTCCAAATGAAGTAAGTTATATATGAAAAATGATGAGAAAAATCCAATCTATCCATATGTACTGGTTTGATGCATGTTTACACAACTTAACATTGCTGTTTAGATCAAAACATGATAATGCACTATTTGAATTCATAGTTTGAGTTTGAAGTTGAACCTTTGGTTCAAAATGACTCAAACCACCCTGGTTATAGTTGCATTAGGCTAACACATTCATTTTGCCATGTCATGATCATGCATCATTTTGTGCATTGCATTGATTGTGTTTTTCCCTGTTTGCCGGTATTTGTCCCCTCTCGATAGACGTGGTACCGACGATGAGTTCGATGACACCGATGAAGAGCTATACTATCTTCAGAAGTGCCAGGCAAGCAAAACCCCCTTGTTCATTCCGATACAATCCCACTCTCTCGCTCCTGCTCTCTTTTACTGCATTAGGACAACAACGACATATTCGTTACTTGCTGCAGTAGCTGAACCGCTTTCCTCTGCATGACCTATCATTGCCACAGTAAGTAGATGAAACCCACTAGCATGAGTAGGAGTTGTTTGAGCCCTGATGTGCCTACTCATTCATGCTTGTTTGTCATGCCTGCTATGCTTAGAGTTGTGTCAGGTCTGATTCATCGGGAATGAATTGGAACAGTGATGAACATGTCCTACTGTGTGTGAGCTAACTGTGTGAACACAATTTGGTAAAGGTAGCGGTGAGAGGCCATGTAGGAGTACATGGTGGGTTGTCTAATTGAAATCGTCCTTAGGAACTGAGTTCTGTGTTTGTGATCCATGAACAGTTACTACCAGACATTGGGTTCCGGTAACTCGACCCCTCTCGACTTATTAATCAACATGATCTCTGTCCAGGAGTTGCAACTAGTTTCTGGTGTTTGTAGGTAGTGTTAGTAGTCTACCAAGTGGCACCCGGTATAGGTGGGCTTGGGACAGACTAGGCACAGTGGCCCGGTGTACCAAGTGGCACCCAGATGGTGGGCTTGGGAACCCTGCACACATCATTTGGGGCCGTGAGCGACACCCTGGTCGGATCTCCTTACGGATGGAACCTGAATAGGCGATAAACCTAGACGAGAGACTTGTGTGGTTAGTCAGGTCGTGGCCGACTCCCTCGCCAGGCTTCCGCTTGAAGGTTGCCGAGATACACGACGTGTACATGGTGGTAAGTGGCGAGAGCGTATGTGAAGAAGTACATCCCTGCAGGGTTAATATGATCTATTCAAATAGCCATGTCCGCGGAAAAGGACTTCCGGGTTACCTGTACAGTTCATAGACAAGTGAAAGTGGATACTCTAAAATACGCAAGATAAGCGTGAGTGCTATGGATGGCGTTCTCGTAGGGAGACGGGAGCGGATCCATAGTGGTGTATTGATATGGTGAATAAGTGGACTCGTGTGCGCCACCTCAAAGAGTTACTTGCAGTCGTAGTTCAGGTTAGCCACCGAGTCAAAGTTGGCTTGCTGCAGTTAAACCCCACCATCCCTTTGTTGATAATGATGCATATGTAGTTAGTTCTGATGTAAGTCTTGTTGGGTACATTTGTACTCACGTTTGCCTATTTTACGTTTTTGCAGAGACTTCCGTCTCACTAGTAGTTTCACATGGACTTCGACGTTTAGCTTGTTACCTCAGCTACGATGTTGTGCCCTCGGCAGGATCTGGTAGATAGTCATGCTTATCAGCCTTTTTCATTTGTAGATGTCTGTACTCAGACATGTTAAGCTTCCGTTTGTGCTTTGACTTGTGTGCTCTGAGTGTTGGTTCATGAGACTATGCTTATCTTGCTCCTCGGAGCCTATTGAATATAATACTTGAGTTGTAGAGTCATGTTGTGATGCCATGTTGGATTTGCACATATCGAGCATATTTTGTGTATGTTATTGAAATGCTTGGTATGTGTGGGATCTGACTATCTAGTTGTTTATCCTTGGTAGCCTCTCTTACCGGGAAATGTATCCTAGTGCTTCCACTGAGCCTTGGTAGCTTGCTACTGCTCCGGAACACTTAGGCTGGCCGGCATGTGTCCTTCTTCGTTCCTGTGTCTGTCCCTTCGGGGAAATGTCACGTGGTGTTTACCGGAGTCCTGTTAGCCCGCTACAGCCCGATTTACTGGAGTCCTGCTAGCCCAGTTGCTACAGCCCGGATTCACTCGCTGATGACCGACACGTTCGTTGTTGGGTCATGTATGTCTGTCCCTGTAAGTTAGTGCCACTTTGGGTGCATGACTAGCCATGTCAGCCTGGGCTCCTTGTCATATGGATGCTAGTGACACTATCATATACGTGTGCCAAAAGGCGCAAATGGTCCCGGGCCTGGTAAGGTGACACCCGTGGGAATACCGTGCGTGAGGCCGCAAAGTGATATGAGGTGTTACATGCTAGCTCGGTGTGCCATTGAGTCGGGGTCCTGACACTCTCGAACTCAAGAAGCTGCTTGGGCGAGGCATTGGGTATCTGCTGGTGCTGCCTGGACCCCGCCGAGCCATCAGAGCCGCCTCTAGCCGTCGTCTTCAACCTCTCCAGCGAAACCCGTCCGCCACCATAGCTTGCGAGCTCAGCTGCGAGCAGCTCCATACACATCTCGCCAAGCCACGGGTACGGGCAGGTGCGCCTCGAGCCCTGCTTCAGTCCTATCCCTCTCGCCTAGCCCCAAACCAACTCATCATCGGCGTGGGCTCCGGCGAAGGCCTGCCTCTCTCTAATCTTGCCCCCCATCTCTCTCTCTCCTGACCCGCGGGGCCCACCTGTCGGTCTCACCACTCTCACCCGAAGTGGTATGAGTGGAGGAGTATTTCTGTTATACGCTTTTGACATCCCCCCCCCCCCCCCCCGGATTTATGTTTAATTCATATTTTATTCAGAAATTTGACTAAACTTTAACCAGCCACCATTTCTAAACCACAAGTCCAAATGATTTGATTCTTTTTGCATTGTCTTTGTTTCAGAAAGCTCTAGCAGCACACCAGAAGGTGGATTTTTCCTTGCTATCTAGAATTTCTGGTGATTTTCAGAATGTGTTTTGATAATTATTTTTGTGGTTTAAATTCGTTTTCAGAAGGAGAAGCTTGTCTTGAAGCAAACCAAGAGGGGTGTGAGCCTCCTCTACACTAAGGCAAGCCACACCAGCATTTGGATGGTGTTATTTCAATATCTATGATTTTATACTTAAATATGAGTTCTTATTTGCATTTAAAATTTGATAAATAACTTTGGTTAATTTCTTGTTACTTTACCATGCTTGATATGCTTGTTTTAGTTACTGGTTGAATGCATGAGCTTGTTTGGCTAAGTAGAGTAATATTTTGCACTATGCATATGGCTATGGAAATTAATGATAGTTATTTTACTGGTGATAGTTTCATTTAAATGAAGAACTAATAGAAATATTGTTTGATAAATAAAAATGAGTTATAACCAGAGAAGTTTGGTTCTAAGTATTGCAAGATGCATATGCTGTGAAGTTTGATCCATGAATATGAGTTGTTTGTATTACATGACGAGTAGTTGCATGATTCTTTTTTGGGTTATATCATGTTGATGATAAAAAGTTTTTATCAAAGTTAAACTTTATTAAGTTCAACTTGAATATGATGTTGATCACATCATGGTGCCACTGAATTGGGTTTTTAATTCAGTGCGACCACATTTACCTTATGGGAAGGTCTTGATTCGGTCCTTTGTTGTGGCTCTCACCGGTGCCTCCCGCGAGGGAAGGTTATGGGCGTGCATACCCTGGCCCGGTAGGCAGACATAACCTTGTGTGCTCATTTTTGTTTTTATGGTACCTTGTCCTCGTTTGGGACCATTTTGCCATGACGGTGGCCGTTGGTGTCTTTGGTAGACATGGGGCCACCCAAGACCTAGCCCTGAGGGGGAGTTGGTCGGAGTGGCCGAGGAGAGTGCATGACAAAGGGAGGGTTTCATCGGAATGCTTTGGTCCACCCGAATGGGAACGCAAGGCCAGGTATTCTGTAGTGTGGGTAAAGTGCGCTACCTCTGCAGAGTGTAATTAATCTATCGATAGCCACGTCCTCGGTTATGGGCATAACTCGGAAGTAAGTCACACCATGGATCAACTTTTCTAATAAATCTTGCAAACTAAGTGAGTGATGTGATGCATTGGTTCGTGATGAAAGCATGGACACTTGAGGTGTTCATGAGTGATTGGTGTCAGTTGTGACCCAGGTATGGTCACCGTTTGGTTACGAGGTAACCGTCTGGTAAGCGAGTCCGTGGGACTCATTGCATGAAACGTTTGTTTTCCTTCGGTAGTAGTTTTGCATTGTATTAATCTGGTTAAATATCATGATATTGTTTGTCATTGTACTTACGTTTGTTGTGAGCTTGCAAGTACATCCAATGTACTGACCTGACGTGTTATGCCAGTTTTCAGGCAAGTCGGTTCGCATCGAAGCGCATCTCGTGTCTAGGCCATGTTCACGTTGGTGTCCCTGTGCTATGGAGTTCCTCTACGACATTCTTCCGCTGCCGCGTAGCTCGTGTGATTGAGGCCCCGTCATGCTCATTAAATAATGTACATACTGTCCAGCGGCACCGTGTGTGCTGCTTGGCCTCGAATCTCAATGTAATATCAGACCTATGTAATCCGCTAGCATCAATTAAGTGGTTGTTTCTGTACCATGTTGTTGTGTATTGCCAGAAGACTTGATCTCTAGGCTGGCAATGCAAGGTAAACCGGTTGCTCTGAGCCGGGGTGCCACAAAAATGGCCCCTTTCGAAGCTTTGTACGGAAGGAGGTGCATGACACCATTGTCGTGGGATGAAGTTGGAGATCGACAGTTGTTCGGACCAGACTTAATCAGAGATTCTGAGGAGAAGATTAAGTTGATTCGAGATAGACTCAAGATAGCCCAGTCTAGGCAGAAGAGCTATGCCGATATTAAATGCAAGGAGGTAGCCTATGAAGTGGGAGACAGAGCATATCTTCATGTGTCCCCACTTCGAGGAGTTAAGCGATATGGAGTCAAAGGAAAGCTAGCACCACGATTTGTGGGACCATACCGAGTTTTGGAATGTATGGGAGAAGTTGCCTACTAGTTGGAATTACCCGAAGGTTTGTCAAGAGTTCATGATGTGTTTCACGTTTCCCAGTTAAAGAAGTGCCACGTAGAGATGGCTGATATTCTTTTGAGAGATACCGTGCCACTGGAAGCGATTTAGTTGGATAGTGATCTAACCTATGAAGAGAAACCTGTTAAGATTCTCGAGTTTTCCAGCCGAGTTACTCGCAGCAGAGTCATCAAGTTTTGCAAAGTTCAGTGGAGCCACCATACCGAGGAGGAAGACCTCCGCAAGGACCACCCACACCTTTTTGCTGACCAACCCGAATCTCGAGGGCGAGATTAATCTTAAGGGGGGTAGGTTTGTAACATCCCAATTTACAATTTGGATGTTATTCATAGATCATTCATATGCATCCATGATTTATGCATTTTTGTTGTTTTGTTTTGGTTGCATCTTTATCCAAGAGACGTTAAGCAACTCAAGGACCAATTTGAGGGAGTTGGAGGTTTCACAAAAATCCAATTTTGACTTATCAAAACTTGGTAATTGGATCATTGTTTTTCAAAATTCTTTTCCAATTATTTTAAATTAAAGAGAGAAGATAAAAGGACTTCTTCAAAATCAGCAAAGAAATATTGGAAAATCAATTCCGAATTTTCGAGATTTTATTTGATTTTATTCGCTAGTTTATTTATTTGTTAGCGGAGTAATTAGTACTATAATGTTTATTTTTAGTTTAGGCATTTAGGCCTAGAAAAATGTTCACTAGGTCACTGATAAGGCCATATTATTATGTGAATTTTTCTGGTATTTTTGGGATATTATTTATATTTATTTTAGCGTGTTTTGTCTCTCTAAAAAATATTTGTATATATTTTTATTTTTATTTAAAAAAACTAGTTCAGGCGGACCGAACTAGGCCGAGCCCAGCTCAGCCGGCCCAGGCCATCGACGCCATCGTCCCCGAGCCGGACTCCGGCTGGAGTCTGTCGCCACCATGGAGACCGCCGCCGCCCTGCCTTGGCCCCTTCCCCAATGGCGTCGTACCCTCTCCCCTCCTTAACTACGAGACCCCCCGTCCCTCTCCTCCCCACATCGCAGCTTTCCGCCGCCGCACTTGCCCGCGCCGCCGCCACACGCCATAGCTGCCGCCCGTGCCGCAAGCAGTCGCCGCCGCCCACGCCGCACCACACCGCCATTGCCGCTCGCCGATGCCGCCATCCTGCAGCCGCCGGAGTCGACGGCGCCGACGCCCCACCGCCACCTCGCCGCCCTCATCCGAAGCCGCCGCCGCCGCTGTCGAGTTCGTCGCCGTCGACTGCTGCCGCCGTTGAGTTTGTGGGCATCGACCGCCGCCGGTAGCCACCCCCCCAATCTAATCTCGACCGTCAGATCGAAATCCGACGGGTTGGATTTGCTTTTCTATTTTTTTCCGAACGATCTAATTTGCGAGCGTTCGCTTGTTAGCTTATCTTAGCGAATGTTTTTCGTTCTGTAGGATTCTTTAGAGAACGTTCATTCGATAGGATTTTTCTTTTTATTTTAGTTTTCTACCAGGGACCTATCCATAGTTTTACTTTTTTACAAATTAGTCCCTTTGTTTCAAACTAGAACAACTTTTTGCTTGTTTGTCCAAATTCGACGAAACCAAAGCCAAAATCTTTAGAGCAATCTCATCTATCCAGTAAAACAACTTGAATATGTTTTTGAAAATTTAAAATTTGAATTTAGTTCAGATTTTAATTTGATCTTGTTTTGTTCGTACCTTGAGTTTTGTAGCTCCGTTTGAGTTGATTCTTTTTGCAAATCGTAGCTAATCACATGTAACTTATGTTAAAATATAATCCACATAAATATAATGCTGTTAAGATTTGTTTTCTGTTTAGATTAGTTATTTGCTTGTTTGTGAGTTCTTTGGATCTTTTCTTTGTTTTCTCTTTTCATCGTTTGCTTGAGTGCTTATGTATGTTATTGTTTGTCTATGCTAGATTTTTCATAGTGCAAAGCTTGTTACTACGAATCTCTAGAGTTTTCCGATCGTCAGCAAGGCAAGTTACACTTTGATCATACTTTTCAATACCCAGTTTTTACTATGCATTAGTTTTACCCCTCAAAGATTTGCATGAGTAGGATTGGGAACATGTGGTTTGGTTGTAGTACTTGAGGTAGGAACCTATTACCTTTGATCACCCCAGGAATATACATTGTGCACATATATTGCTTAGCCATGCTCGTAGACGGGGATTGGTATGTGAGATTCCTGAAAGTTGTGAGAGATAATAATTTTGGGCACCATTAAGGTGGCAACTTTAATACACATCTGGGTGGATTGGTTGGGGCACCTAGAGAAACCAGTGCTTTCCCATGGGAATCCCGGAGTACCCGTGTGATTTTCCCTCGGTTCGCCACCCAGGCTCAAAGGGATCATATGATATTTCATGCCTATAAACTTCCGTGTGCAGCCACAAGCCATTATGGGCTCTGGCATAGTTGAGTAAGTTGTGTGAGATCTTGAAGAGGTGGACTAGCAGATGTAGGGGAAAGTAGGTGTACCGGTCTACCCAGAGTAGAGAGTTCATGCTTCAGAAAGACTATGTCTCGATCTTCCGATCATGGATGCGGCCGAGTCTTGTGGGTAAAAGTGTGCAACCTCTGCAGAGTGTACACACTAATCATGGTTAGTTGTGTCCCGGTTATGGAAAATTTGAGTATCTAGAAGTGGATATTTATGTTGATCTCATCACTCTATTTAATTAATGTATTGGTTAATTTTAGGCTTTGAGTTGGAGGAACCTTCTCAATCATTGGCATAAACTTTGTAGTAAATAAAATTTATTCCTTTGTTGTAGGGAAAAATTAGCTTTATGCAAATATTAAACCTAGAGCCTCCACCAGCCAAATATGCATGTAGATGTAGTTTCTTTCATTCATTTGCTCTACATTGTCACTCTACCAACATATTCCATGTGCTGATCTACACGGCTGCAATGTCTGATGTTGCAGACTTTATCGACGAAGATTAAGGTGTGCTAGGTCGTTGTCATGCACTCAGTTATGCCATTGGAGTTTGATGGACTCATTTATCTTGAAAGCTTCCGTAGTTACTTTATTTAGATGGACTTTAGCCATATTATTTTTGTAATAAATACTCTTTATGAGGACCTTGATGTAATAAGTGTGTGATTGAAGTCTGTTATAATTTCTGGAGTACTGCGTGTGTTAGCATACCGATCCAGGGATGACACTTCAGCACAGAGACTTCGATCCATTGGGATCGTGGTCGCTACAAGGTTGAGGAGCAACTTCTTGCTCTACCGGTCGAGGTGAAGATACCGCAAACAAGCCCCTCAAAGGATTATCTTCCGTAGCAGCAAGTGGCAGTAAATTTTAGCACACTATATAAATATTTCCTTACCAAATTCCACTCACCAAAGGCGCTTCAATCCCTGGCAACGACACCAGAGAAGAGTCTTAATGACCCACAAGTATAGGGGGTCTATCATAGTCCTTTCGATAAGTAGAGTGTCGAACCCAACAAGGAGCAGAAGGAAATGACAAGCGGTTTTCAGCAAGGTATTTTCTGCAAGCACTGAAATTATCGGTAACAGATAGTTTTGTGATAAGATAATTCGTAACGGGTAACAAGTAACAAAAGTAACTAAGGTGCAGCAAGGTGGCCCAATCCTTTTTGTAGCAAAGGACAAGCCTGGACGAACTCTTACATAATGCAAAGTGCTCCCGAGGACACATGGGAATTACTATCAAGCTAGTTTTCATCATGCTCATATGATTCACGTTCGTTACTTTGATAATTTGATATGTAGGTGCACTACAAAAAGAATATACTTCCGTGATGATACGTGTTTGTCACAGTAGGTCGCATTTTTTGTCATGCATGTACATCCATGACGATTTTATGACAGAATCAAGATAGTCATACCTGTGTTGTCGTAGAAGTGTTCCATGACATTACCAAAATTATCATCACGAAAGTGTTCACTTCCATGACGATAAATCGCGCGTCACAGAAGTGCTTTCGTCAAGGGTGACCGACACATGGCATCCATCGTAGAACGCCGTTAAGCTATCGGGTCCGGTTTTGGATCCGATAACCCGTTAACAGCCCCGACCAATGGGGATTTTCCACGTGTAAAATCATCATTGGTTGGAGGAAACACGTGTCGGCTCACCGTTGGGAGAGATGTCATCCACTCATTGGACCGAAGGCGCCTATGATACGGCGACACGTGGCAGGGCCCAACAGAGGCCCATTCCTGTGAAAAGGCCAGCCCGTTTGACTAGGTCAAAAGGTGGCGGGCCGGCCCACGGAAAGCCTGTTAATGGCCTGTTCGCATATAGCCCATTTACAGCCCGCTAACCCAGGGCCCGTTACGACCTCTCCGAATTAGGCCCAATAGCATCATCTGGGCCATCCAATATGATTCCAGCCCGTTTTAACTTCCGGCCCATGTGTGACCCATGACTTCTTTCGGCCCATATGAGGCCCTTTGTAACTCTTGGCCCATTAACGGCCCGTGGTGAAACTGGCCCGTAATGAACAATGTATCACTTTATACCCATTAACGGCCCGTTATTCCATTGGGTCGTTTCCATCCCAAGTTATCTTTCGGCCTTCTCAGGGCCCATTGGTTCTTGGGCTCATTTGCAGCATTCGGTTACATACGGCCCATTACTGTCATTTTCTGCTTGTGGGCCAAATTCAGCCCGTCGTTACAGTCGGCCCGTTTGTGGACCGTTAATACGTTAGGCCGTTTTCATGTCAAAAAACCCGTTGGGTTGTTTTCATATAGTTATCAAATACGGCCTATTAATGGCCCGTTATGGTCCACGAATAGTACGACCCATGATTGGTGAAATGATGATATGCCCCGTAGAAGGCCCATGGATCCTACGGCCTTGTATGAGGCCCATGGATCGTACGACCCGTAGAAGGCCCATGGATCGTACGGCCCGTAGAAGGACCATGGACCCTACGGCCCGTAGAAGGCCCATGGATCCTAAATCCTGTATAGAAGGCCAATGGATCCTATGGCACGTATAGAAGGCCAGTGGATCCTACGGCCCGAAGAAGGCCCATGGATCATACGGCCCGCAGGAGGCCCATGGTTACAACAATCTGTGTGTTGCCATGATTATTTTGGCTTAGTTACCAAAAATAGGCTATTGTGGCCACTAGAAAAACACAGAAAAAGAACTGCAGTGACTACAAGCAAACAACTAAACAAGACAATAATGAAATAAATAAGCAAGCAATTAACGCTAGCCTATTACCGCGATTACACATATTACATCCACTGGGCATCAAAGTTCGCCACCAGTGCAAATATAGGGAAAAAAGCAGCATATTACATACACTGGCCATCAAAATTGGCCACCAGTGCAAATAAACGTGGTAGCAAAACAAGAGCATAACTGAAACAACTTCAGAAGTGCTCAAGAAACGTTATCCTAGGTATCCACCATGCTGGCAATAAGCTTAGCAAGCTTATTAGCTTTGTCCTGTTTGGCGCTAAAATCCTCCAACGCTTGCTGTTGCACTAGAAAGTATGCATCTGAATGCTCCAGGGACTTCCGTAGTCCTTTCGCTTCTTGTCGCAGCACAGCTGATCGATGTCTTTCAGCTTGTAGTTGAGACTCAAGAAACCGAACTGATTCAGACAGTGAGTTTGAATAGCTTGTGCAAGCGGTAGTGGCCAGTAACTCGAACACTAAACCAAGACAGGACTTTGGGGTTGTCTCGTTGTCTTCAAGATAGTCTTCCTTAGCTGTTTTATCAGCTTTGTTAGAGACCAAAATGGATGTGTAACTATCCTGAACCTTATCTGCATTACTTCCTTTACCATTGCTTAATAAGGCACTCTTCCCCAATATTCTGTCAGCATTCTAAAAGAAGAAACAAGCAGACACATAACAAGTTTAGCAAGTACTAGTATATGAAACTCATATCGGTGAACCAGTTCATTAGTAAGGTGGACAGGATTAAACTACCAAGTCTTCTATTGCCAAGTACTAGTACATAATAAAAGCATCAAACAAACATATATCTATGTCCTATGGTCACTGCATTGTCTTGCCAAATCAAAATAGAGACACGCTTCAAATCATATCGGTTCAACACAAAGCAGCAGTGAAAGAATACAAAGCGTGGGAAACTACATGGCACAACAAGATTTTAGATGGGTACCACGGGTCTACATGTACAACAACACTATTGGCTCTGTTGTGATGCTAGTAATGTGCATGATATGAAAGTCAATTGTATAAACAATTGAAATTGAAATTAACAGAGCTATTGATAAGAACAAACATGTTAAAGAAACATGCGTGAACATACCTGCTGTGCGATTGGAGTTTCGATTGGATCCTTCAATTTAAAAATAAGTTTGTATGAGTAAATATAGTGATACAAGAGCAAAGCAATCATAGTAAAAAAAGGCGCACCTAGGCTCTAGGCGTTGGCAAAATGCATTGCGCATAACTACGCTTAATCTGTGCATGCGCATAAGCATGCGCTTTGGTCAGTAAAGCGCAAGGCGGTGGCAAAACACACAATTAACGCCTAGCGCTTTTTTGAACTATGATAGCAATGGAATCTTAAATTAGAACAGTTGTTCTTCAGGTTTAGGCACTTGTTCGACATGAACAGAGTACAGTAAGACACAAGAATATAATACTTAAAAATAGAAAATGAGCTCATTCTTGGTTTGGGACCAATACAGAACAAGGCGTTCCCAGTCATAGTCCAGTAAATGCGTCTCAGGAGAACGTAAGGGAATTTGATGAGTTTCTTTGCCGGTGAAGTGCATTTTCTTCAGGTAATTCTGATACTGCCACCAAGCATTCTTGAAGATAGCAGAGGTATTAGCACAGGTTACCTCATCCTGAGTTTCCAAATTGGTCCTTCTCTATAGAGAAAAAATGGGAAAATTTGTTGTATTATAACCATCATGGAGGTAGGATGTATGGGACAAAGCAAAGTAATTGCCATGAATAACATTACTTACACATAACTCCTGGACAAAAACCTGCAACTGGCATTTTCCTTCATCTTCAGTATAATATTTCCTAGATGGGAAGATATGCACATACGATTTAACAACATCAAATGCGATAGATGCTAAACTACGACTAGATGGTTGTGCTTCCTCCACAGAAATAGGCGTACTAACTGGTGGAGTTGGGGTTCGCCGTGATAGTACTGGCCCTTTGGGCACTGGAGCTACCTTACTAACTGCTCTTGTTTGGGAGCTCTATGGTGGAGATGGTGCTATGTCAACAGGAACTGGGTTACTATTGGCTGGGGTTGGGGTTAGATTGGGTGAAGCTGGTTCTCTGCCCATCGCAGTAGGGGTACAATCTGCGAGAGTTTGGGTTATGTGTGGTAGGGCTGGTTCTTGTGCATGTACAACCGGGGTGCTATCTCCACCAAGAGGTAGCACTGCTTTATTTGAAGACCGTGTTTTTAGTCCGCTAGATACTGGCATCACCCGCTCCAGTTCAAATGGCTGATAAACAGGAAACATAGTTGAATGTACATACATTGTATGAGAGACAGATGCAATAGATAGTGTGGAAAAAAAGAGGGCATGAAATAGTTGACATGTATATTGTTTAACTAAAACGGATAGCAGGACATAACTTCACATATATGATGTCTATCTAAAATGGATATCATAGCATAACATAATTCAAAGATATGATGAATAACTAAATAGGATCGCACGACATAATTCACCTATATGTTATCTAAGTAATCAGGATCGCATCATTTAATTCACATATGTGATTTATATGCTAAACAGAGGGCATTCAATATGATGTCTGAACTAAGAACATGGTGTTGAAAATTGTGTATATGATGTCTAAACTATGCAATGCAAGACACCATATGCATGATATGAGCAGTATAACCGTGCCAAGTTAGAGCATACACCTCGGTGGGGGAATAGGACTGGTCATCTGTCTCTGAATCCATCTCTGAGGAGCTATCGGGACCCAACAAGAGATCTGCTTCGACATGTAGCACTGTCTGCTTTGAAGGCCTTGTTTTCACTCCAGATTTTCCCATCTCCCACCCAAATGGCTGATTCACAGGAAGAGTAGTTTAATGTATAAACATTGTCGACAAATGGAAATGTAATGAAGAAAAGTATGGGCAAGATATCATTCAAATATATGATTCCTGGTTAAATAGGATGGCATTGCACATTTCACATATATTATGGCTGGCTAAAAGACATGAGACTGCATAATTCCCATATATGATATAGAAACTAAACAGGTGGCATTATAGAACATGTCTAAACTAAGTAGATGACACATACGATGTCAAAAGTAGGCACTCCAAGGCAACATATGCATGATATGACTAACATCATCATGCCAAGGTAGAGAAAACACCTTGGGGGTAAATAGGAGTGGTCAGCGGCGTCTAAATCCGCCTCAGAACAAATATCTTCCTCTGGATTACAATCTGGAGAGGGGTGGGGAGGGTTTTCCATTGAACCCACCATGGAGCGATGTCTGCATGACATTGTATTGCCGCGCAAAACTCTTCTCTTTTTCTCTACATGTTCAGCATGACTGTGTACAACATCTGACATGCATACGAAAAAAATATGGTGAGATTATGTAAGGAAAGCATGCAGAAATTTAGAGTGATGGTAACAACCAGTGGATGGATCCAAAAATAATGATAGCACGCTGATGATTGCTTTAATTTAATAAAAAGACAGATGATGATTGCTTTACTATTTGTTTTCCACCCAAGATGAACAACATAGGCATACCCTAGGTGGACCAGATATTAGACAGACATACTATTCATTGTTGCCTCGATATGTGCCCCACAACTAATTTAGAACTCAAGTTTGAACATTAATTTGGACCTGACTTGGAGTCCAAGAGGAGAACATGATGATAAAGTAGCAGGTAAATTTAAGCAATGCATAACCTAAGCAGAAACAAAAGAGTGCGACCTCTCTTGTGGACCCGTGTACTCCTCAGGTTCATCTGCTGAGTCGATGATGGTGATGCCGTTGCGGTGGGTGCCGGCGGCAGGGAAGGAGATCTGAGGAGGCGAAAGACAGTCAGGAGTCGTGATGTCTGGTTTGGTGGATGCTTCTGTCGATGGAGCAGCTCAGGTGAGGTGGACGATGTTGCAGCAGGAGCAGGACAAACAACACAAAGTTCCCTTTGATACCTACCTGTAACTGAAGTAATTCTGTAAGGGATCATTTGGCTTGCACGATTCTAAAAACGTGGGGATAGGAAAAACACCTGAATAGGATAGGAATGCACATGGTAAACAAAGCATTTGTGAACACAGGATTTCTATCAACTTGGGTGTTTGGTTTACAGGAATTGGAAGAGCGGAGGAATGCAAAGAAACATGGCCAAAATAAAGTGAAACCATATGAAAGCGTGTACAGTTAGAATGTTATTCTACCACTAATGCACTGGGTCTTGTTTTCATGCATAGGATTTTGAAAAGTAGGTCCAGGTGGATGTTTTGCTTCATTCCTTTCAACAAAATGCATGAATAATTGAATAGTAGAGTGCCATTGGAAAATTCCCTATTGCTATGTTTTCCCGTTGAACCAAAATAGCCCTAATGGATCGACATGAATGTATAGTAATAAGTGATGCAACAAGTGTACAACCTCTTTGCCGTAGCCGTGTAGACCTCAGCATCATTGGGTTGGTCGCTGAAGCAGTTGAGGCAGAGGTGGCTGTCGGAGGTGTGGAGGAAGATATGAGGAATCTATAGATAGCGTCTAGGGCACTGCTCTGTTGTGATGGATCGTTCTGTCGTTGGAGCAGCTCCAGTGAGCCGTAAGACGTCAAGGCTGAAGCAGCACAAGACAGACACCATCAATCTCAAGTGGGATTCTAATAGCATCTCCAATAGATGATGTAAATAGATGTAAAATTTACATCACCAAAAACCACCTAACTACAACAGATGAGGTAAAAACAGTTGACTCTGAACTTAACTGTCGAAACTGAAATTTACTGTGGAACCTGAATGTTACTGTCGAAACTGAACACAATGGTAGCAGAGAGGCACTTGACATGTAGTTTAGGGAGGGCCTGCAGTTCATCTTCAACCTGCACCCCCCTGAGCCGCCAGCCACCACCGGCCGAACCGCCGGCCCCAGCGCCGCCTCGCCGCCCCGAAACAACTCCCCACCGCCGCCCCGGCCAGCCCTCTAGGCCCCCCGCCCCCACCCTGAACCCTAATATAGATAGTGCAGTACCTCTCCGGCGAGCCCCCATCCCCGCTACGGGTGGTTCTTCCTTAACTCCGGCGAGCCCCCCCAACCCCTGAAAATCGACTGACCCAAAAGTCGATTCAGTCGACTGAAGTGTGGCTAAATCGGAGCAGAGTAGCAGCACGAGCGAGGGTGAGAGCAGCAGCAGCAGCACAAGCGAGCGAGCGAGAGCCGGAGGAGCAGCAGATGGGCGAGTAGGCGATTGAGCGAGAGCCAGAGCAGCAGCAGCAGATCCGGCTGGTATGGCCGCCGCCACCGAAGGGGCCTCGCACTAGGGGAGAGCCGCCGTGGAGATGTCTCCCGCGGCGCCAGCTTCAAGGTAGCCGCTCCATGGGGGTGCGGGATGGAGCACCATTGGCGCCGGGAGGTCGAGTTAAGGAGAAGGTGATGTGATGAGTGTACAACCTCTTTGGTTGTGCCGAGTAGGCCTCGGCTTTGTCTGAGGAATCGGTGAGGATGTTGCGGTTCCGATGGAGCGGGTTAAGGTGGCACTATGGGGATGGAGTAGCCGTGATAGATGAGGCGATCGTCGGAGCAGCTCCTTGGAGGTGGAGGACGGGGCGGCTGAACCGGCGGTACGACGGATCCTCATTCGGGGAGGTGAACGAGGGACGTCGAGCTATTGCGGTGGACGACGTCGTCGGGGAAGAGGCTCCGGCTAGGCAGCGGTGAGGTGGCAGACAGAGGAAGGTGGGGTTTCACGGCTGGAGCGGAGAAGTTATGGTGGCTTGGGATTTCAAATGGCGAAAAGGGGGAGATGGGAGGGGGTGAACCATGACTTAGGGATGCGCTTGTCCAAAATGTAGGGTGTGTTACAAAAGTACCCCCCACCGATTTGAACTAGCGGCCCTTTCAGCGTAGGGTTGGGATTTCACGTGTCGGGATTTGGCAGCTGGAGGGAGTTTTCGCGCGCGTTGTAATTTCGGGATAGCAAGGTGCGGGTTGTGAAGGCGCCAGTTTTGGGAGCATGATATCTGAATTTTCGGGACATAACAAGACTCGGGTTGAATTTTAGGGACAAGCCTAACGTGTAGTAATATTGTACTTGTACATACCAAATCAATTCGCACTTCCCTCAACCAAAAATAAAACAAAAAAAAATAAAACTATTCACACCACAGAAAGAGAAAGTCTTGCCCTGTTTTACTATACAAATGCTATTCAAAGCTACTCCCTCCTTCCATCTACATAGGGCCTAATGCGTTTTTCAATGCTAACTTTGACCAAATATTAGAGCAATAATATATGACATGCAACTTACACAAAGCACACCGTTAAATTCGTCTGTGAAAGGTTCTTTCAATGATATAATTTTCACATTGTGCATGTCATGTACTATTAATCTTGTTAATAGTCAAAGGCGGTCTTAAAAAACTCATTACGCCCTATATAGATGGAAGGAGGGAGTATGAATCCATGTTATGTCCAATTAATTTTTTTTGCTTGCTGTATAATGCATGTAACCTACTCATACCAACATTTTAGTGCATTCCAAATGTCTATACTACCGCTGCAATTCGAACCAAATTTGAATTCATTTCTCTATTTCAATATGAATCTACAATCATGATTGTTGCCAACTTCAACCATCATTCGTGTATTACCTTAATAACACACCACATGATTACTATAGAGATAGATATGAACTATGTGTACTACATGAACTCGAATTCTATTTTTTGAATACACTTGATGTTGATTCCAAATAATAGTACATTTGATGTACTAACTATATATTCATAATCTAAACCATGTTCCATACGTACACCGTGTTTATCACACAAAGTATAGTGCCCCGCCCCCTACATTATGACAAGTATTTGGACCTGAGTTGCAAAAGCCACACATTAGCCCAAATTATAATCAATGTTCTAGATTATGATATCTTCTTCAAGTATCCGTATCCACTTTTTTATAATGAATTATGATCTTAGTTCGTCTTTTACACCTTCACGATCCTCTTCTATTTGTAGCTAGCTAGCGCCAACTTTCTATCGTGCATGCACACGCCCGCCCCCCTCTCACCCACCCTTAGCGTCCCTTCCATCGCGCACGTTCATTATTTCTCTTTAGGTCATCCACCCGCGGTGTGTGTAGGCTGAGGGAGTCCTGGATTAGGGGGTATCCGGACAGCCGGACTATATACTTTGGCCGGACTGTTGGACCGTGAAGATACAAGACTCAAGACTTCGTCCCGTGTCCGGATGGGACTCCCCTTTGCATGGAAGACAAGCTTGGCGATCCGGATAATAGATTTCCTTCTTTGTAACCGACTCTGTGTAAACCCTAGACCCCTCCGGTGTCTATATAAACTGGAGGGTTTAGTCCTCAGAGACACAATCATAATCATCATAGGCTAGCTTCTAGGGTTTAGCCTCTACAATCTCGTGGTAGATCAACTCTTGTAATACTCATATCATCAAGATCAATCAAGCAGGAAGTAGGGTTTTACCTCCATCAAGAGGGCCCGAACCTGGGTAAAACATCATGTCCCTTTCCTCATGTTACCATTAGCCTTAAACACACAGATCGGGACCCCCTACCCGAGATCCGCCAGTTTTGACACCGACATTGGTGCTTTCATTGAGAGTTCCTCTGTGTCGTCGCTGCGAGGCTTGATGGCTCCTTCAATCATCAACAACAACATGGTCCAGGGTGAGACTTTTCTTCCCGGACAGATCTTCGTGTTCGGCGGCTTCGCACTGCGGGCCAATTCGCTTGGCCATCTGGAGCAGATCGATAGCTACGCCCCTGGCCATCAGGTCAGGTTCGGAAAACTTGAACTACATGGCCGATATCCGTGGAGACTTGATCTTCGATAGATTCGGGCCTATGCCAGGAGCACCGAACAGTCACGACGAGCATGGCTTAGACCTACTGTCAGACGATACTCGGGATATCGCACCTGCAGGAGCTCCGGACCTAAATCCGGGGCAAATCGCGTCGTCCGAGGATGGGTGGATGGACCCCGCCCCGGAGGCCGCACACTCATCGGCCGTAGAGCCGAGCACCGGCTTCGCCCCCAAGGAAGCCTGTGACACCGGACCTCCGGACTCATGTCCGGCTGTAGGTTCCAGTCCGCGCATCCCCGAGCCCGCCGAATCTGGTTGGGCTCCGGTAATGGAGTTCACCGTTGCGAATATCCTCTAGCACTCGCCCTTTGGCGACATGCTGAAATCGTTAAAGTCCCTCTCTCTTTGTCAGAAGACTCTTGGCCGGTGTCGGTGTCAAAACCGGCGGATCTCGGGTAGGGGGTCCGAACTGTGCGTCTAGGCGGATGGTAACAGGAGGCAAGGGACACGATGTTTTACCCAGGTTTGGGCCCTCTTGATGGAGGTAAAACCCTACGTCCTGCTTGATTAATATTGATGATGTGTGTTCCAAGAGTGGATCTACCACGAGATCAAGGAGGCTAAACCCTAGAAGCTAGCCTATGGTATGATTGTTGTTCGTCCTATGGACTAAAGCCATCCGGTTTATATAGACACCGGAGAGGGCCAGGGTTACACAGAGTCGGTTACAATGGTAGGAGATCTACATATCTGTATCGCCAAGCTTGCCTTCCACGCCAAGGAAAGTCCCATCCGGACACGGGACAAAGTCTTCAATCTTGTATCTTCATAGTCTTGGAGTCCGGCCGATGATGATAGTTCGGCTATCAGGACACCCCCTAGTCCGGAACTCCCTCAGTAGCCCCTGAACCAGGCTTCAATGACGACGAGTCTGGCGCGCATGTTGTCTTCGGCATTGCAAGGCAGGTTCTTCCTCCGAATAATTTATAGAAGATTGTGAACACCAGGATAGTGTCCGGCTCTGCAAAAATAAATTCCACATACCACCGTAGAGAGAATAATATTACACCAGTTCAATCTGCTCACGTGTTTTGTGGCGTGACGTCACACCACTACCAAGCTTTTACTCGAATTGTTTTTATTGTACCACCTCAGCGCGTTTAGCAAAGCGGTTTCCTTGGCACGTCTTGTCGAAGCAGAGATCGTGTTCCCGTTATTCCGGGATTCCCATCAATACGGCGTGGGTAACCCAACCGCACCATTGATTGCGGCGCTTGGGAGATAAGCGAGTTTTACCAGGCCGGTGGGGACACATGTTTTTGTCCGCCCATATAAGGGGATAAAGATCCAACCCTTTTACCTGCGCCTTCTTCCTCCTTGGCTTATCCATCTCCGCGAACTCGAGCTCCAGCGCCGAAGTCCGCACTTCTCACCTCAACCTTCTCCAACTATGTCCGGAGCGGGAGGCAAGTGGATGGCCTCCTCCGTCACGGAGGGGCAGATCCAGAAGTTGCGCAACGCCGGATATTTGTCCAGCGACATCGCGCACCGGCTCCCCGACGAGGGAGAGCTCATCCCCACCCCCAGGCCCCATGAGAGGGTAGTATTTCTTCCCCATTTCCTCCGCGGACTGGGCTTCCCACTCCATCCCTTTGTCCGGGGGCTCATGTTCTACTACGGCCTGGATTTCCACGATCTGGCCCCGAATTTCATCCTCAACATCTCGGCGTTTATCGTCGTGTGTGAGGCCTTCCTCTGCATCCAGCCCCACTTCGGCTTGTGGCTCAAGACCTTTAGTGTCAAGCCGAAGGTTGTGAAGGGCAGCCAAGCGGAGTGCGGAGGCGCCATGGTGGGCAGGATGTCCAACGTTACTTGGCTTGAGGGCACTTTCGTGGAAACCATCAAGGGGTGGCAATCGGGGTGGTTCTACATCACCGACCTGCGTGACCCTGAATGGGCAGCGGCCCCCGAATTCAGATCTGGCATCCCCACACGGCTCACCTCCTGGAAAGAGAGCGGCCGGACTTGGGGTGATTCGGAGGAGCTGACCGGACTCCAAGCCTGCGTCCAAAAGCTGGTGGACAAGAAGCTCAAGCTTGTCAACGTGGTCCAGGTCATGCTCTTCTGCCGGATCCTCCCGTGCCAACGACGGGGCTTCAACATGTGGGAGTTTGATCCGGCGCAGCACCAGACTTTGAGCGGGCTCTTCGACACTACGTACGAAGATGTCTGGAAGGTGCTGTTTAAGGGCGCCGAGGCTCCCGCATCCGCTACCGAAGATCGCGGATTCAGCTCGCAGCGTCCGGCTGACGAGGTAAGCGATTTTGTCCTTTATGGGACACTTGTTTTCTATAGTTTGACTCTATGCGGGATCTAAACTCCCTTTCCTTTGACAGGACTGGCTGGCGAAGGCCGAGCGGACTATCTGTCTGACTCCATTGCCAGAGGACCCAGCGGACGCCCGCCTAACGGGGCTGCAGGCTCCGGCACCCCACGTGGTGCCGGAGAAGAAGGCCAAGAAGAAGGCCACGGGGACTCGGAAGAGTTCCCGTTTTCATGTGCTATCGGATGACGACTCCGAGGCCGACTCCTCTCACCAAGGTGAGGAGGAGAAGAAGAAAGCCTCTCCCCCAACGGGGGGAGAGAAGAAAAGGAAGGCCTCCCCAACGAGGGAGGCCGAAGGGTCCAAGAAGGGAAAAACTCTTCCCCGGGACTGCTCTGCCAATGCCAGTGATGACAACGAGGACTGGCCTCCAAGGGCCAAGCCCCTGGCGAGATCGTGAGTATCCGGACTCCCGAATAACTTCATGGTTTTTCTTTTTTGCCACACAATGTCTTTCTAATGCCGCATACAACCCTGCAGTCCGCCCAAGGACGATCTTCCCGCTTCGTCGAGCGGGTCCTTAGGTGCGTCGGATATGGATTCTCTTCCGACCGCCTCCCCCCCCCCCGTGACACGGACGATGCCGAGGTGGGATCCCGGGAAGGGACCCGCCAGGAGGAGGAGGCCCCGGAGGTGTCGCCGGACAACCTCCCGAACTTTGCACCGGACTCGGCTCCGGATCCCATAGTGGCTCCGGAGTCCGGCGGGCGGCCCCTTCGTAAGAAGGGCAAGACCGTGACGTCGGCAGCCTCCGTCCAACCGGAGGCGCCGGATAGCTTGCTGGAGGCGCTTAATGGCACCTCCATTGAAGAGGAACACCGCACTGTTATGAGTGCGATGATTCAGAAGGTGCAGCTCGCCAAGAGCGGGCTGACCAAAGCCTGCAGCAGCCTTCTAACAGGCTTTGAGGTAAGAATTTTGATATATGTAAAATAGTACCGCATAGACAGTAGCCCCTGATGCTCGGTTCGGTGTTTGGAAAGAAAAGCCGGACTGAGGATCTTAAGAAGGTATACGCAGGAGTCATAAAAAATATGTCAATATGGGATTGCAGGCTGCGCTGCTGACCTCTGCCGCACTGACTACGGAGGTCAATACTTTGAAGGAAAGCCTCGAGCGGTCCGAGAACGAGCTCGGCCGTGCCAAGAAGCAGCTCGAGGACAAGAAAGGTGAGTAACACCTTATTAAAATTGTACCTTACAGAAAAGGATTTTGGTTGCAAAAAGAATAACAAGGATAACGTGGGTATTGCAGGGGCCACTAACGAGGTGGCGACCTTGAAAGAGGCGGTGGCCGCGGCCGAACGTAATGCGGCCGCGGAGTGCACCGAGCAAGAGAAGCAGGAGGCGCGGGTGGCGGAGGTACAGCAAGAGCTCCAGGATCTCGTGAAAAACATGAGAGCCTGGAGCGTGACTCGAAGACTCGAGAGTCTGAGCTTGCAACGGCTCTTGAGAGTGCCAAAGCCGCTAAGGCCGAAGCCTACAAGACCCTCCAGGAAATCGAGGCATTGAAGAAAATAGCAGCGGGTAAGGCATTTTTCATGCAAAGTAAGCATGTGAGTGTTAATTACCTGTTGCTTACCCGAATTTGGAGCTCTCCAGGAGCGTTCGCAGATCTTCCTCGCAGCGTGTCCGATGCTGCTGCGTTCTACCGGGCCGAGGAGGGGATCTTGACGGAGAAGGTCTTCTGGTCTCAGTATGCTGAGGCCGGACATCCGGTGCCCCTTAGCGACCAGCTGAAGCAGCTGGTCGAGCTCCACAAGGCGGCCGAACAGGCCATGAAGGGCCTCATAGTTCGGTTGTGGCCTAAGGAGGCCATGCCTGGGAGCTACTTCGGCCTGGTGCGGCGGCTGGTGGATGCGTGCCCGTGGGTTGAAGTCATCAAGCACTCCGCCTGTATTGAAGGTGCCCGTCGGGCCCTTGCCCGTGCAAAGGTGCACTGGGGCAAGATGGATGCCCAGAAGCTCGTGACGGACCCGCCACCGCAGGGCAAGGGGCATCGCATGCCCGAGATGTATTATAAGAGTGTGCTGAAGGGCGCCCGCACTATTGCGGGTGAGTGCTCCAAAGATGTAATATTTGAGTAGACTCGCATTTTGTTATCCTGTGCGCTGAAAACTTAGTTCATATGCACTAAGCAACGCTTGTTAATTTAAAATATTACCTTCTGTGTGGCTGTTTATCAATTCTGAGAGATGGCAAGTCGTCGGCTTCAGCCCCCATGCCACGAGTGCTGGGGTGTTCGGGATAAACTTGAGTACTCTTGTTCCCATTTTTGGGTCCATCTAGGGAGGCGCTCAACACAGCGAACAAGGCAACCGGACTTATAATGCTTGAACACTCTCACTTAGCCATAGAATTCTATAATTTTAAATTTCGGCGAAGCCCCTAGTCTTCGGAAGGCCGAATTTGGGGCGCTATCCATGCCTGGGCCGGACAAAAACCGGCTCCTCGCTCTAAACGGCATAAGTCTTTAGGGACTCGCAAAAAACCTCTCGAACAGCGACCAGCTCTCGCCTCATCATGACGGTCAGTTTTAGCTTTCTCCACTGAGGCGTTAACCCAGCTCAACTGGGGCGCAATCGCAGTGGTTCTCCCAGTGCTACCTTAGCCGATACAACAGAACATAAGGTACCAAAACGTGGGAGCCGGGCAAACCCAACTATTGACCCAAGACATGATTCGGAGCCGATGCATATAATGCTATAAGTTCGGGGTGTCGCACTTGTGAAAGTGTTCGGACTTATCACACCATGATGCGGGAAACATAAGCCCCTAGATATTCGTTGTAGCCTTTCTTCTTCCCTGGCTGTTGCATCGTGAGTTCGGCAGGTCTACTGCCGGACAGGGCCTCTGACGAACGGAGTCCTGTGGGTAAAAATAGAAAGGAAAAAGAAAAAAAAGAACGACACACTTGAGAGCCCCTGGTGTGGTTGAGCTGCAGTCTGGGCCTATCGTGGTCGCGCCCCTCTCCCCATGCCCATGGTATCTTCAGAGCGTAATGGTGTATGCGAAGGACCTATCTTGACGTTTTACAGGGGCTGGGGTTGGGGCCGCACTGCTACGCGTGCTCGGAACGTGCCAGGTGGTCTTGTTGTAGGTTACTCCGGGCGCGCTTAGCTGTGTCCGGCCGTTTAACGGCCGGACTCGAGAATTGCCTTAAGAGGCTGCATTGTACTTCTGCCGCGAGAGCCGCTGTATGTTCCTCCGTGCGGAGAGAATGTTCAGTGTTTCCGTTGAACGTGATGACTCCTCGAGGGCCTGGCATCTTGAGCTTGAGGTATGCGTAGTGCGGCACCGCGTTGAACTTTGCAAACGCGGTACGTCCGAGCAGGGCATGATAGCCGTTGCGGAACAGAACTATGTCGAAGATTAACTCCTCGCTTTAGAAGTTATCCGGGGATCCGAAGACCACTTCCAGTGTAACTGAGCCTGTACAATTGGCTTCTACACCTGGTATGACGCCTTTAAAGGTCGTCTTGGTAGGTTTAATCCTTGAGGGGTCTATGCCCATTTTGTGCACTGTATCCTGATAAAGCAGGTTCAGGCTGCTGCCACCGTCCATCAGGACTCTGGTGAGGTGAAATCCATCGACGATTGGGTCTAAGACCAATGCGGCGAATCCGCCGTGGCGGATGCTGGTGGGGTGGTCCCTTCGGTCAAAAGTGATCGGGCAGGAGGACCATGGATTGAACTTCGGGGCAACTGGCTCCATCGCGTATACATCCCTGAGTGCACGCTTCCGCTCCCTTTTGCGTATGTGCGTTGCGTATATCATGTTCACCGTCCGCACCTGTGGGGGGAAACCCTTCTGTCCTCTATTGTTCGACGGTCGGGTCTCTTCCTCGTCATCGCTGTGCAGCCCCTTGTCATTGTTTTCGGCAATTAACTTGCCTGCCTGCTTGAATACCCAACAGTCCCTGTTGGTGTGGTTAGCTGGCTTTTCGGGGGTGTCGTGTATCTGGCACAAGCGGTCGAGTATTCGGTCCAAATTGGACGGACCCGGAGTAGTTCTTTTGAATGGCTTTTTCTGCTGACCGGGTTTAGAGCCTCTGAATCCGGCATTGACTGCTATATCCTCACTATTCTCACTGTTAATGCGGCGTTTGTTTTTGTTACGACACGACCTGCCATTACGGTCCTTGATATCCGGACTGCCAGAATTTTTGCTAAGGTTGTTGATGCGTGCTAGCCAGCTGTCCTCACCCGCGCAGAAGCGGGTCATGAGTGATGTGAGGGCTGCCATGGATTTCGGCTTTTCCTGTCCCAGGTGCCGGGCAAGCCACTCATCGCGGATATTATGCTTGAAGGCCGCGAGGGCCTCCGCATCCGGACAGTCGACGATTTGGTTTTTCTTGGTTAAGAATCGTGTCCAGAATTGTCTGGCCGATTCATCTGGCTGCTGAATTATGTGGCTTAGGTCATCAGCATCTGGTGGTCGCACATACGTGCCTTGGAAGTTATCGAGGAATGCGGCTTCTAGGTCTTCCCAACTCCCAATTGACTCTGCTGGCAAGCTGTTAAGCCAATGCCGGGCTGGTCCTTTAAGCTTGAGGGGGAGATATTTGATGGCGTGAAGATCGTCACCGCGGGCCATGTGGATGTGAAGGAGATAGTCTTCGATCCAAACCGCGGGGTCTGTTATGCCATCGTAAGATTCAATATTCACGGGTTTAAACCCTTCGGGGATTTGATGATCCATTACTTCATCTGTGAAGCATAGTGGGTGTGCGGCGCCTCTGTACTGGGCGATATCACGACGGAGCTCAAAAGAGCTTTGTCTGTTTTGTTCGGCCCGGCCGGACTTACTGTGTCCGGCGCGACGGTTGTCGTCACGTATCATGGGGCGCCCACGCGATCCATAGATCAATCTTGATTGTCTTGCCTTATCCTCCAATATATCTCGCAAGTCCGGAGCGTTCCCCTGTGGCTTTGTGCTCTTCGAGCGATGCCGGGGTACGGTTCTAGTGAAGGTCCTAGGGGCCTCTCTGTCGCGACCACAGGGTGGTCGGTCAGCCGTATTGTCTCCTGGTGATGCGGGTTCATACACCTCCTCCTCTAATCGGGGGAGCAGCTTGCGTTTAGGGTAGCTTTTGGAGGGGCGTTCGAGCTCATGCTCTTCGGCCGCGAGGACTTCAGTCCATCTATCGGCTAGCAGATCTTGATCAGCTCTAAGCTGTTGCTGCTTTTTCTTGAGGCTGTTCACCGTGGCCATAAGCCTGCGTTTAAAACGCTCTTGTTCGACGGGGTCCTCAGGCATGACGAATTCATCGTCGTCGAGGCTTGCCTCGTCTCCGGTGGGAGGCATATAATCCTCTACCTCTTCTTCTGCCGCTCTCTCATGAGGGCTGGCCTCTCCGTCCTCCTGCTCTGGATCTTGCTGGAGTGGGTTGTCTTCGGCACTGTCCGGTGTATTATTATCTCCGGTGCCAGAATCTTCATTCTTGCTGTGGCGGGATTTAGAGCAGCGCCGCTGACGCCGGCGCTTGGGCTGTTTCTTGAGGGGTCATCCTCCACTGTTCCTTTGCCATTCCCATCCTTTGGGATATCGACCATGTATATGTCATATGATGAGGTGGCTTTCCAGTGCCCGGTGGGCGCTGGTTCTTGGTCGTCTCCGGCATCGTCGTCCATACCGTCGATGTCTTCGGAGTTGTAGTCTAGCATGTTGGTTAGATCGTCGACAGTGGCTACCAAGTGGGTGGTGGGTGGGCTTTGAATTTCTTCGTCGTCCGCATCCCAACCATCCTGACCGCAGTCCGGCCAGGGCTCTCCTGATAACGAGAGATACTTTAGCGAACTCAAGATGTCGCCGGAAGGTGAGTGTTGAAAGATGTCCACTGCGATGAACTCCATGATCGGCGCCCAATCAGATCCGATCGGAGGGGCCGCGGGAGGTTCGGAGTCCGGCAAGGAGTCCGGCACCTCGGAGTCACGAGCTTCATGAGGGACAAGGTCAGTGTTCGGCTCTATCGCTGTAGAGGTTGCAGCCCCCGAGGCGGTGTCTAGCCATCCGTCCTCGACCTGCACAGCCGGCTCCAAATTGAAGATCGGAGCGGGTTCAAGTGCGGCCTCCAGGGTACTGTCCGGCTGAAGAGCTAAATCATGCTCGCCGTGACAGTGCGGCATGCTCGGCTGTGGCTCGAATCCATCGAGGATCAAGTCCCCGCGGATGTCAGCCGTGAAGTTCAAACTTCCAAATCTGACCTGACAGCCAGGGGCGTAGCTTTCGATCTGCTCCAGTTGGCCAAGCGAATTGGCCCGCAGTGCGAAGCCGCCGAATACGAAGATCTATCCGGGGAGGAAGGTCTCACCCTGGACTGCGTTGTTGATGATGATCGAAGAAGCCATCGAGCCTATCGGTGACGACACAAAGGAACTCTCAATGAAAGCACCAATGTCGGTGTCAAAACCGGCGGATCTCGGGTAGGGAGTCCCGAACTGTGCGTCTAGGCGGATGGTAACAGGAGGCAAGGGACACGATGTTTTACCCAGGTTTGGGCCCTCTTGATGGAGGTAAAACCCTACGTCCTGCTTGATTAATATTGATGATGTGTGTTACAAGAGTGGATCTACCATGAGATCAAGGAGGCTAAACCCTAGAAGCTAGCCTATGGTATGATTGTTGTTCGTCCTATGGACTAAAGCCATCCAGTTTATATAGACACCGGAGAGGGCTAGGGTTACACAGAGTCGGTTACAATGGTAGGAGATCTACATATCCGTATCGCCAATCTTGCCTTCCACGCCAAGGAAAGTCCCATCCGGACACGGGACGAAGTCTTCAATCTTGTATCTTCATAGTCTTGGAGTCTGGCCGATGATGATAGTTCGGCTATCCGGACACCAACTAGTCCAGAACTCCCTCAGCCGAACTATGTCCGGCTCGAGTGGGAAGCAGGCGACGAGGGAATTCATTGCCCACCCACCACCCACTTCATTGCCACGATCGAGGATTTGACCGACGTGCTTGACTTCAACTTTGAAGACATCGACGGTGTGGACAACGATGTAGGAGAAGAATAAGAACCACCGCCCATGGGGCGCTCGACAGCCACCTCTTCGTATGATATATATATATGGTGGACACTCCCAAAGAAACAAATGGCGAGGAGGCAATGGAGGATAGTCCCTCAAGGAAGAAGGCAAAGTACGGGCGTCATCATCGCCGCTCCAAGCCCCGCCACAGCAATACTGGCACATGAGTCAAAAACAATCCAGATGGTGCCGAAGATGAATACAATCCCGATCAGCCTGCCTTCAAGCAGGCCGGACAGGCGACGGACCGATACTTGGAGGAGGACTACCACATGCCCCCCTCCGAAGATGAGGTGAGCCTCGGCGACGATGAATTCGGCGTGCCTGAGGATCCCGCAGAGCAAGTTCGCTTCAAGCAACGGCTTATGGCCACGGTGAAAAGCCTAAAAAAGAAGCAGCAACAGCTCAAAGCTGACCAAGATTTACTTACAGACAGATGGACCAAGGTCCTGGCCATCGAGGAATACGGACTCGATTGCCCCGCCAAAGGGTACATAAAGCACAATTCGCTACCTCAACCTAAGAAGGAGGACCTAAAGCCCACACCCCGGCGCCAACACACCATGGTCCGGGGCAATATACAGGAAACGCGAGGCAGCATCCACAAACCTCGACGCAATAGTCATAAGTGTCACAAAAATAATGATGACGACCAAGACAAGGGAGTTGGTGCCGACTTCAGCGCCCCCTAGTCCGGTCAGCGGAAAAAGAACAGCTCAAGCCCATCCGGCCCGAGCAGCATACTCGATCAACCATGTGAAATTCATGGTACCCCTAGAAGGGCGGCCAGGCATACCAATAGAAAATGTCGGATCCGCAAAACAAAACGGCCGGTCGTGCGCCGGAAACAATGAAGGGAAGTCTCAAACAACGCGAAGCCCACCAAATATGGCGAGGTCAAAGGAAGATCCTCCGCAGTACAAAAATATGGCCGATCATCTCGATCACATCGACCGTCCGGACAACATCAACCATGGCAATTTAATTGCACTTACCATCGACCCAATAGTTTGTGGGTTCCGTCTCACACGAGCACCTATGGGCATAAACCCATTAATAACATCTTCTAAAAGATGCGAGGTGCAAAGGCCAAGTTTTATAGGCCCACCACCCTAGTGGTTGTCTTTGGATCACCAAACAAACACCATGCCGAAGAATAAGTCTTTGGCATTGTCCCCTTATACGGTAACTACCATATACTATCGGGACGAACCACGTTGGCTAGACTCAACGGGGTACAACATCAGGCCAAACCCGCGTGACATAGTCACAATTATGGGCAAGGCCGAACTCCACCCTCAGAGTGGAAATCATACCGCCACTGGAATAGCGAGTTGTGCCCATTTCGATTCAGCAGCCAATTACCCGGACGCCAACTGAGGAGTCTGAGCTACTTTATGGCATGATAACCTAGTTCGGCCAGGCTCCGATGAGGCACCCGCGGTTCAACCACAATATGACATGCAGCTGCCTCTAATCATTTGTCTTTACAGATTGACTTTTGCACAGAACAGGACTGACGACATGGAATCCACTCAGACGCACAAGGCGGGAACACATAAGTACCCCCCCCCCCCAGGAAGACAGTCTGGACACATTTTGGATCCGCACACAGCCTCCTCCAGTCCGGCCATGACAGGTTCCGCCAGCACACCTCTTGTCATAAGAAGTACTACATAGACATGTCACTCTACTACAATACGTAGACCTAAATAACACTCACCGGCCGTCGTTTCTCATTGACGATCTTTCGTCATAACGGCACCCGGACATAGTGTCATGCCCCACTATGCCAGGGGCTTCACAGCACTCATAATATGGCAACAAAGTCCGGCCACCTTCTCGGTCGCCCGACACCCCGAACTTATAGCACTATATGCATCAGCTCCGAATCATGTCTTGGGTCATTAGTTGGGTTTGCCCGGCTCCCATGTTTTGGTACCTTACGTTTCGCTCCATCGGCTAAGGTAGCGTTGGGAGAACTTCTGCGATTGTGTCCTGGTTCTTCCGGACGAGCACCTCAGTAGAGAAAGACAAAAACTAACTGTCATGATACAACGAGAGCTGGTCAGCTGTTCGAGAGGTTGTAAAATCTTTAAAGATTTATTCCGCATAATGCCATTATAAATGCAAAGTGCGACGGATCGGTCTTTCGATCAGGCGCCGTTAGAGCCCCTCGTATGGTCTTCCGAACACCAGGGGCTGCGCCCACCATACTCGAAATTCCCATGGCTAAGTGAGAGTGATAAAGCCCTATAGTCTGATTGCCTAGTTCACGGTGATGAACAACTCCTTCAAGGACCCAAAAATGGGATAACGAGTGTTCAGGTACGTCCCGAACACCCCCGTACTTTCTACGTGGGGGCAGAAGCCGACGACTGGCCAACTCTCAGGATTTATATATACTAAACGGCCGCACAGGAAGAAAAAGTGTTCATATAACAGGCAATAAACAATAAAAGTGCCAGTATCCCACATTACAAAGGACAACATGATTGCCTTCAGGGAAATATAATGTCTTTCGTACATTGTTCCGCCACAAGGAGGGCTCCTTTCAGGACACCTTCATAGTATAATTCGGGCTTGCGATGCTCCTTACCCTCTGGCGGTCCCTCGATCATCAACTTCTCAGCATCAAGCTTCCCCAAGTGCACCTTCGCACGGGCAAACGCCATGCGTGCACCCTCTATACAGACCGATCGCTTAATGACGTCAAGCCGAGGGCAAGCACCCACAATCCGCTTCACGAGTCCGAAGTAACTGCTTGGAATTGGCTCAGCAGGCCACAGCCGGACAACTAAGTCCTTCGTGGCTAGTTCGGCCGCCTGGTGCAGTTCGACCAGCTGCTTCAGCTGATCGATAAAGGGCACCGGATAATTCAGCGCCAAATACTGCGACCAGAAATGCTTCTCCGCAAACTCCTTCTCCTCAGCTCGGTAGAATTGGGCAGCATCAGATATGCTACGCGGCAGGTCCGCAAATGCCCCTGGAGAAACAAGAATTCAGCTTGTCGCTTAGAGTTCCTCCCATTACTATGTAAAAATTGTTTTAACTGCAAAAGGCCTTACCAGCCGCAACCCTCCGTGCCTCCTGAATGTCCTTTAGAGCACCTCGGGCTTCTCCCGAGCATCATCTGCAGCTTGGAGAGCTTGGGCGAGTTCGGATTCTTTCCCTACTAGACTCTGCTCCAAGGTCTCACCTTTCTTCACGGCCTCCTGGAGCTCTCGCTCACCTTCAATGACCCTGGCCTCGTGCTTCTCGCGAAGAGCCTGCTCGGTGGCGGCCTTCTTGTCGGCTTCGGCCACAGCCTTCTTTAGTGCCTAAATATCAACACTCGCTCCTAGAGCATACAATACAAATATTTTCATCAGGCACAACTACTCGTTCATGCCCAACTTAGCAAAAGGTTTCGACATACCTTGCTTGTCCTCCAACTGCTTCTCCACGCGGCCAAGTTCTTCTTCGGCCCGTTCCAGACTCTACTTTAGTCCGGACACCTCCGCATTATGAGAGGCGGTCGTCGCTACAGACGCCTGTTTTCAAACAAAGGGATATACGTCACTAACTGAGTCTCCTGCAAAGCAGAAATTTGATCCCCTATCCGGCTCTCTCTCTCCTTCACCGGACAGTGCATTAGGGGCTACTACTCATACTATGAAAATCTTCCAAAGGTTTCTAAAAACATACCTCAAAGCCTTTTATAAGGCTAAGGCAGGATTAATTCAGCCCGCTCCCAGCGGGCTGAATCTTCTCAATCATCACACCCATGAGGGCGCGATGTTCATCAACGATGGACGCACTTTTTAGCGCTGTCGATAGACCGCCCGGCAACTCTGCTTGGATAGAGGTTGCTGGCGGAGCGGGCTTGCCTCCCTCCGTCAAGGGGGGCTGCTCACCCAATCCTGGAGCTTCAAAGGTCTCCAGGACCGTGTCCGGTTGCGGGCCGAATCCAAGATCGCCCCCGCCGTCGACATTCATGGGAACCGCTGCTCCCATGTATCTGGCCCCAGAGATATGCCCTCTGTGGTCCAGGCCCCGCTAAGACGACACCTCGGTGTCTTGCCTAGGCTTCGGGGAAGGGGCCTCTGGATGCGTCTCACTCTCCAGGGCATCTGAGCTCAGCGAATCCTCCGAGGAGTACTGTTTGGCGCGAGACCTTGCCAGGCTGCACAAAGTACGGCGACGGTTAAACTACTACATCCTAATAACCCCGGGCGCGTATGCGTGTTATGATTTTGTATACTCACGACTTTACTAGGGGCTGGGCCCTGGGATCCCACTCCGGGCTGCTATTGGCAGCCGTGGTGGACGCCTCCGGGAGGGAACTTTTCCCCCTCTTTGGCGATTCGGCCTCCAAGGATGAGGAAGCCGTCCTTTTCTTCCCTCCCCCCATGGAGGACTCGTCTTCTTCCTCCTCCTCTTCGTCTTCAGAGGAGGGATGATCGTTGGAGTCTTCGGATTTTGTGTCCCAAGCGTCACGGTGATGGAGGCCGCTCCGGGTCTTCTTGACCTTCTTGGAGGCCTCTTTCTTCGGCACCTCGTAAGGCGCTAGGACCAGCATCTTCGAGAAGAGGTCCTGCCGGTTCCTCCGGCAGCGGGGCCAGACAGTGTATCCGCCCCACCTTCTGAGTCCATTCCTGGGATTATTGAAGAAATCATGATAAAAGCGTCTCCCTCGGGATATTCCAGCAAAACATGGATAGACAGAGCATAGCAATGACTTACCGAACTTGCAGAGCGGGACAGTTGATACTCACGGTCCTCGGTGGAGCCCGGCCGCGGTTTGCCGGACTTGAAGAGCACCTTATAGATGTCCTTGTGTGAGGAGCCGTAAAGCTCCCGTAGGGTCTGGTGCTCGGTTGGGTTGTATTCCCACAAACTACAGGCTCGGTGCTGGCAAGGGAGAACCAGGCGAACCAACATCACCTGGACTACATTAACGAGTTTGACGTCCTTGTCAACCACGCTCTAGATGCGTGTTTGGAGCATCGATAGCTCATCGGATGAGGACCAGTTCTGGCCTTTCTTGGGCCAGGACGTGAGCCGCAGCGGGGCTCCGGATCTGAATTCAGGAGCAGCGGCCCACTTTTTTCCGTGCGGCTCGGTGATATAGAACCACTACTGCTGCCACTCCTTGACGGAATCATTGAAGGTGCCCGTCGGCCATGTGACCTTGGGCATCTTGCTCACCATGGTGCCGCCGCACTCAGCATGCTCACCGTTAACCACCTTGGGCTTCACATTGAAGATCTTCAGCCATAAGCCGAAGTGGGGTGAAATGCGGAGGAAGGCCTCACACACAACGATAAACATCGAGATATTGAGGAAAGAATTAGGGGACAGATCATGAAAATCAATCCCGTAATAATACATGATTTCGCAAACAAATGGGTGGAGGGGAAACCCGAGCCCGCGGACAAAATGAGGAAGAAACACGACCCTCTCATGGGGCTCCGGAGTGGGGACGATCTGTCCCGCCGTCGGGAGACGGTGGCCGATTTTCTTGGCCAGGTACCTGGCCTCTTGGAGCTTTTTGATATCCTTCTCCCGGACGGTAGAGGCCATCCATTTGCCTCCTACTCCGGATACGGACATCTTCGGAGAACCTCTCTTCGGTGGAGAAGACGAGTGCTTGGGCCCTAGTGCTCGAGCAAAGGGGAATAAACGAGCAGAAGGGAAAGGCGTGGGTAAAGAGGAAGAGACCTTATCTCTTTATAGAGGCGATAAAAGCTTTTTGCGCCTCCCCACTTTCCTAGTGGAACCCACTCGTTCCCCACTCGTCACAATTGACGGTGCGATTAGGGCTACCCGTGCCTGTATTAATGAAAGCCCCACGATAAGTGGAACACGATCTCTGCTTCAACGAGACGTGCCCAGGAAACCGCCTCGTAATATGTACGGTGGTTGGCTGTGGAGAGACGGTTCAATAACGACTCGACCAAGGTGCTATGTCATGTTATCTAAAGATGCCAACAGGTTATATTTGTGGGATATCGTTCTCCCCATGATGGCATGTCAAGATCGTCTTGCAGAGCCGGACATGATTTAAGTGTTCGGTAATTACTTTGGAGTATTCTAAGATGGAACCCGCCTTGCAATGCCGAAGACAAACTGTGCGCTAGACTCATCGTCATTGAAGCCTGGTTCAGGGGCTACTGAGGGAGTCCTGGATCAGGGGGTATCTGGACATCCAGACTATATACTTTGGCCGGACTGTTGGACCGTGAAGATACAAGACTCAAGACTTCCTCCCATGTCCGGATGGGACTCTCCTTTGCGTGGAAGAAAAACTTGGCGATCCGGATAATAGATTTCCTTCTTTGTAACCGACTCTGTGTAAACCCTAGCCCCCTCCGGTGTCTATATAAACCGAAGGGTTTAGTCCTCAGAGACACAATCATAATCATCATAGGCTAGCTTCTAGGGTTTAGCCTCTATGATCTCGTGGTAGATCAACTCTTGTAATACTCATATCATCAAGATCAATCAAGCAGGAAGTAGGGTTTTATCTCCATCGAGAGGGCCCGAACCTGGGTAAAACATCGTGTCCCTTGCCTCCTGTTACCATTAGCCTTAGACGCACAAATCAGGACCCCCTACCCGAGATCCGCCGGTTTTGACACCGACATAGGCCCCCGGCTCCTTCTTTCCAGCACACACTGGTCGACACTGGCGGAGCTACGTGAGGGCCAAACCAGGCCATGGCCCGCCCAACTTTTCTGCAAAAAAATATATTTGTAACTAGGCCCAAGCCACGCACTACAACACAGGCTAGCTACAACAGCCTAGGTGTAGCACAGGTTCAGTTTGGCCTGCCCCACATTCTTTATGTAGCTCCGCCACTGCCGGTCGATATACCTCCCTAGCCAAGTGTGCCTACAACAAACACATATATACTTCCCCTCTTCTCTTCTCACCGTCCATGCCCCCCTATGTCCAATACGGTTCCACGCAGGTGCACACTCCCGCCCCTCTTTTCATTGATCACATACTCGCACACTCCTCCCCCCTCGACATGGTAGGCCTCTCGCACCACCTCCTAGCCGCACCCCTCTCCCCCTGTCTGTCTCTCCGGACCTTATTTGCTTCTAACACATGCGGGTGTGTATATGAACTGATCTCCCTACATATAACCAGGTCGACTATAATTCGTTTTCCCCAAGCACCGATACACTTACCTCGCTAGTTATGCCTCTCCCTTTCTCGGACACACGATGGTTGATCTTCCTATGTAGTTATCTACGCTTACCACAACCATATCTTCTCCCCTCATCATCCTTGCATACCTCCCGACCCGTCTCTCACACGCACGTGCATAGACAGACAGACATCCCCGCCCTCTCTTATTGATATTGCACTCATACCCTCCGTTTGTCTAGCAGGCCCCTCCCACCATTTGTGAGACGCCACTCCACCACCAACCCTCCGGCGCTCTACCTTTGTCTTTCTCCCAACCTTATTCCTCTGCTACACATATCCATGGATGTCGATCAATCTCCCTCAATACATAGCTAGGTCCCTCTCCTTCCCCACACATATACTAGTCGATCGGTCTCTGCCCCCTCCCCTCCCCCCCCCCCCCACACCGATAGTCGAACATTGTAGGTAGGTATCCATGCCACGGAGAAAAATTGCACCTCTGCCCTCTCAAATTCTAGTAGGCCAGCCGCCCTATATCTTTGACGTGGGCAAACACAAATTCGATGGCACTCTTTATCGATCGCGTAGCCACACACTTCATCCTTGTTTTCAATTCTATCGATATCTCACGTCCATGACTCCGTTTCACACACATTGCACATGTTACATTTTTCTGTTTGAGATATCATCAACACATTGCCTCTGTTTCGCACAAACCATCTCTCTCACACCCACCCACGTACGTACCTGCACCTAAAGAAGAAGTGCACGCAGGACGCACGTACTCATGTCTCGTTCCCGGCCACACCCGCGCGGGTACACGATGGAGTTCGTTTCTGTATGAAAAGGCAACCCACGTGATAATTTGACGCGTGTAGCGGTTTTATAGTCGAAGGAGGGTCGGGTACCACGCCTAGACGGAACAAAGTTCAACTTGATGCGTTAGTATTAAATAAAGTTATATATTCCTCAATGGCACGTACAGAATATAAAATGATTGCCGTGGGGAAAATGGAAAAATGGGTTTGTCTCTAGTCACACCATCTCACACAAGGCGGCCGTGGCCTCTCTCTCTCGGCGTTGGTCAGTCATCCGGCCGCATCCCGTCCACCGGCGGAAAGGGAGGATGTGCATCGTCTCTCCGTTTGATGGCGTTGAGGCAGCATGTCCCAATCTGCAGTACTCGTCGTTCTCTCTGACCAAGCTCCGGCGCGGTAGGGCCTTCGCCACTTGCTCGCTGCTGCAATATGGGCAGATCCCGGTCGCCGGTGCCCTCCTAGTAACATCCCGACGACCCTCAGGTACAGCTTCCTCTGGCCTTGCTCCACTGCCCATCTTCCCACGTTGTTGCATGTGGATCTTCTTTAGTTGTTTGCTTAAATCGTATCTTGGCCGGCGTACTTTCCATCTTGCAATCTCGTCCTCAAACCATTTTTGATAAACCACCATGTGTTATATTTCCCTTATTACATGGAATATGCTTCTTTTTTGTCGGTGTATGTGTCTTCAACTCGTGTTATTGGGCAGTAATTGTTTCCTTTCGACCTCCTTTTGCAAACAGGGCTATCCATTTTCACCTCGTTGCTATTGCGACCTTTTGGTGAACTGCACGAATCACTTTTTTCTTAAGAGTGTTTTGTGCAGTTCTGCCCAAATGTCACACGGGCAACATTTTTACATTTCTGTGGGACTACAGAAAGGGAGATTGGTTTTGCTATCCTCCTCATCCAACTCCATGCCTAATCTTCTCCAACAAGAAGTTAGTCCTAAAGAGAGATCGTAGAGGTGATCCGCTTCTATTTATGTGTGTTATGTTTCATCATCTAGTTCCACTATTATTGTAATCACACTGACTGGATATCTTTGCAAACAGGGATGGTCCGCTCGATTTTAGTGGAGCTGCACAAAATGATCAAATTGTGGTGTCCTCCATACACCTCTTTTTGGCTACAAAGCTGGGTGAAACTAGCTGCCAAGCAATGAACATTGTGCCAAGTAAATGGAGCCATGCCTACGAGCAGCATCGATCAATTATATTTTTTTTCTTTATTTGTACACCTTCTCACAACTTTGTCTTCAGTTGTGATGTGAATATTGGCGCTGATCTGCGAACCATTGAGATGCATTAGCCATGGTAGCCATGGTAGTTTCATTTGTATTTGATGGAATGTTGTAACGAGATAATCTCGGGGCAAGACACATGAATCCTAAGTTGAAACCTTTTTTTCCTGCGGGAACCAAAGTTGAAACCTTCATAGCATCATAGTACAATTTCATTAAAATTATGCGTACATATAAACAAATCCTAAAGGATTGATAGCAATGGCAGAAACAATTCAACTTCGTTTCGCCGACATGTTGGACATCCTTCATCCGGATCCACCTGCCATGCAGCAATATTGAGTGCACAACACAACTTTAGGGAAAGATTCACCCTGGTCGTTGCGCCGCAGTAGTAATGACTAGTGAGCAGTCAAATCACAGAGCCCCACCTTCGCCACAGTAAGTTGCTCGGACGAAGCAACCATCATTTCTCTGTTCCTTGAATCCGCTGGTACTCCCATATTCCCACAGTAATAAGTTGCTCGGGCGAATCAACCACCACTATATCCGCTCACGTGTGATGACCACAGGAGCTATCCATTTAGATTGTATGTTAAAAAAATAAAGGTCGATAACTAATGCGGCAAACTTTCAAAAAAAACTAATGCGGCACCTCGGGCCAACGTGGCCAGATCGCATTTTGCACGAGAAATTACACACCATGTTTTGTTGACATGTGCAGTGAGACGACGGCGAGTCCTTCCCTACTAGTATTTCCGAACGGACGTGTATGCCGGGGCGCCTCTTCGTGTACCGTCGCAAACTGGCAACCGTCCACCGACTCTTCGCCTTTCCCTCTCGATTTGGAACTTCTGCGGCACGCTCTTCCTCCCTCCTCCATTTACCTTTACCCTTCCTTCTGCCATTGTTTGATCGTCTTCTCCATGGAGGGAACAGGCCGGAAACGACCCCGTTATTCTTGCCCCGATCTGAAAGATGACGTGGTGGAGGAACTCATTGATCGGTGCGACGTCATCACCTCGGCTAGCATGGCAGGTTTGTTCAAGACCATTCTCGACTCAACTAATAACATCATTACAAGGAACCCAAGGGTCAAGGAGCAGTTTGATCTCCCCTATCTTCTTTGCTGTGACCCTGATTACTGGCGCGGGGACGACGGAGGCCTCGCCTTGTGCAAGTTGATGCTGCTTGATAATGATACGTATGATGTTAAGATGCCATTGCTTGAGGGCAAGGATTGGGCAGGCGCAAATGGAGATTGAGTTGTTTATATTGGGTACAACTGCAAGTGGGAACCTGTGAATGTGTACACTCGTCACCGGGTTCCACTTTGAAAAATCTCAGCAGACTGCCCAGAGGTTGAGCACACCGGTATTGTACGCATGTTCAAATACGATCATGGTGACTGTCTTCTATGGAAGATAGCAATTTGTCGAGTTCCCAACCGCTCTTGGAATTACAAGAACTATGAAGTTGTTGCTATCTTCGACAAGCTTGTTACCGTCCTTTGTGGTTCGACTCGATGGATATTGCTCAATAATCAGTTTCTATACACGGATGTGTACTGTGATGCAATTCAATACGAGGGTCTTGTGTTTGCTTCCACCACTCATGGCACTGTTTTTGCATGGGATCCTCGTAGTTTCGGTATGTTTGTCTTCCACCATAATTATAATTGTTTCATCCACATGCATGCGGGTTAGCAAGTTTCCCTTTACTAATTAACCTTCTTCTTGTGTTTCCAAGGTCCTATGAACATTCCACCACCGATACTTGAAAATTTTTATAACCAAGGGGGAGATGACGATGGTGATGATCACGAGCATGAGGACGAGCAGAACTTATATACTCAGTGGCGCCTGGCAACTAATTCTAATGGATCACATCTTCTTGTTTGTATACAGCGCACTGAGTTTGTTACTACTGAGGGAGCATGTGTTGTCTCCCATGGTCGCACTCTTCGGACCTATTCCAACACTCGTTGCATGGTATTCAGGATGGATACTAGTGTGCTAGCGCCAACACCTTCTCCCTGGTACAGAATTGATAGTCTTGGAGAAAACTCGCTCTTCCTTGGACAAAACTATCTGATGATGGTGAAAGGCGATCCAACTGCTGTCGACACAATGTTACTAGTACATTTATGAGAAGCAACTGTATCTATACCTCGGACATTTGGGTGGTTCCCTACCCTGGTACTGATATAGTAGGCCGCTTCAGCCTGGATGATCAGTCCTGCGTTGGTCTCGAGATTGACAATAGATGGCTCATCCCAGAGAATCACTTGTGGTTCAAAGCAAGCGTTTCCAACACCGAGGATTGGTTGAGTTGAAGTTCATTTCATTGCTTGTTATTTGTTGTGTGATGAAAACTTCAGTATTTATAATGTATCCTCGGTGTCGATGTGGGTTGATGACCTGTTGTATGTAATAAAATGATATGCCTGTGATAAACTTACTAAATTTATGAATGGCTTTCGAGTCTCTTCTCTGAGTGAGTGGTGCGGCGAGGCAAAAAAATATTTTATGAATACATAATTGTACCTGCATTGCAATAGGTTATCGGATGAGGCCAATCAATAATAGTAGTACACTATTTGTACTAGCTTCACATGCTTCGTGCGTCGGGCGGGTGTTTTTACTGTAGCCATATGTAATGTGTTCGCTGTACATAACCAGCACCTCGAATCCTTGATACTACTAGTAGGAGTACTATATAAGTAGTAGGAGTAGTAGGGTGGCATGGGCCAGAACAAGCATTCACGTCCAGGAGTACGGCACACGCCACCAGCACGACATCCATCTGACACCATATTTCTTGGAGTCCATGCTAGAGCAATCTCTTCAACCTCATCATTTCTCTAACTTCAGCCATCGCGCGGCGGGCGAGGTGGGGTTTGCCGATAGTCAGTTTCCTCAACTGCGGTCCCACTTGTAAGGCCAACTCCAACGCACGACCCCAAACGGACCTCCATTTTGCCCGAACTCCAACGATAATTTTGACTAGAAAAGCAAGACCAAAGAAAACAAGAACCACAAGAATACATTTTAGAAGATATCCAACTTCCATAACTGCTCATGTAAGTTGGATTAATGCCTTCTCAATGCATTCATTGTTGATCTGCGGAGGCTCGATCTTGCGTGCTTCTTTCTTCTTCGACTGTAAAGAAGTAGACGTTGCTTCCTCGCATCTAGTCTCATGTCTAGCCTCTATTCTAGTAGGAGTATCAATAAGTGCACTAGTCTCATCTCTAGCCTCTATGCTAGCTAAAAGTGCTAGAACATCTACTAAATTGCGCTCTATCAATATATCGGTGTACTCTTCTTCCCAATACCAAAACTTGCATCCATTCTACTCCCTCTGTTCCACAACACATGCCTTCTATTTGTCAAAATATAGATGTATCTAGACATGTTTTAGTATATAGGTACATCCATTTTTGGACAAATGGAAGTCAAGTATTTTGGAATGGAGGGAGTACATAATAAATTTTTTAAGTTAGCACAACTAGTCTAATCCGAGAGCACAATCGAAGATTTGGTCGGGTTCTTCCTCCTTTTGCCGACACATGGGACATCTAGCATCTAGGTCATGTCATGCAAGAAAATAGAGTGGTAGTTGAAGCCACATGATGTGCATCTTGGGTTAAACTGTAAATAGAATCTAACTACTCTTGAGTAACTCCAAAAGCGGCCACCAAAGATCTTTATTGGATTTGTTTTTCATCACTAGCACGTCGAGGTGAAAGATGTGAAGGTTCAGTGGGTCCTCTTGCGTTTTCACTGACATGTGGGACCGCATATGAGCAAACAGACGATGGGCTCCGCGCGTTTGCTGGATAGCTGAGAAGAAAGATAGAGGAGGGTTGAGCACGGACTCCAAGAAATTTGTTTTACGTAACCAGCACCTCGATATTCGCGTGTGGTTGTTTCTAGAATAAAACAAGGAGGTAACCCTACTTATGTTACTCCCACTACGCCTAGCCTAAGGTTAGTAGGTGACCTTGCGCTTTGCTCTTCGCCTCTTCCGGAAGTCCATGGTTCTACAGTAGTACTTCTGGCAATCTGACACCAAATGAACTGTTGCACGTCCACCGCTTGTAAGAAAAAGTTTCTCCTCGTGTTGTGAGCCACCGCGCACGCATTTGCGAGGGAGAAGGCGTAATCAAGCTTCTCATCGTTCTGCGAGTTGACGGGACACATCAAAGTTATTTAGTACGTACTCTCTCCAAAAAAGGGTTGACCATGTCATTGCTACCATGCCGTGCTCCGTTGTTGAGTACGTGCACTATTCACATGACATCGAGGAGAAAAAATATTGCTTAGGTGCCATCGAAGTGCACGACTCACTTACGCACTGCTTATCTGATTATCTCCATTTTCTTGCATGACACGTGCACCTTGATGCTAGATGTCTCGCGTGTTGGGAAAAGGATGAACAAAGCTCACATAAAAGAAAAGAGTTGAAGAGCATAGATTCCCGAGGACCAAGAAGGAGCAAGGAACCTCGCGGTGGAGCGTCTGCAAGGAACCTTGCGCGTTTTCCCCTGTTTTTTGCCGCCTGCCCACCTATAAACAAATAAAAGAACATGAACTCTTCGCTAACCACTAGAAATGGTACATCAGGATGCTAAGTTGAAGATGTTTTATACTCCCTCCGTTCCCAAATATAAGTCTTTTAGAGATTTCAATAAGGGACTACATACGAAACAAAATGAGTGTCAGGACCCTGACTCAATGGCACACCGATCTAGCATGTAACACCTCATATCACTTTGCGGCCTCACGCACGGTATTCCCACGGGTGTCGCCTTACCAGTCCTGGGACCGTTTGCGCCTTTTGTCACACGTATATGATAGTGTCGCTAGCATCCATATGACAAGGAGCCCAGGCTGACATGGCTAGTCGTGAACCCAAAGTTGCACTAACTTACAGGGACAGGCATACATGACCCAGCAACGAACGTGTCGGTCATTAGTGAGTGAATCCAGGCTGTAGCAACAGGGCTAGCAGGACTCCGATAGACATTGCATGACATTTCCCCGAAGGGACAGACATAGGAACGTAGAAGGACACATGCCGGCCAGCCTAAGTGTTCTAGAGCGGTAGCAAGCTACCAAGGCTCAGTGGAAGCACTAGGAGACATTTCCCGGTAAGAGAGGCTACCAAGGATAAACAACTAGATAGTCAGATCCCACACATACCAAGCATTTCAATAACATACACGCAATATGCTCGATATGTGCAAATACAACATGGCATCACAACATGACTCTACAACTCAAGTATTTTATTCAATAGGCTTCGAGGAGTGAGATATTACAAACATGGGTCTCTCGACCCAACATTCAGAGCATACAAGTCAAGCACATGCGGAAGCTTAACATGTCTGAGTACAGACATCTACAAACGAAAAAGGCTGAGAAGCCTGACTAACTACTAGATCCTGCCGAGGGCACAGGATCGTAGCTGAGGTAACAAGCTAAACGTCAAAGTCCACGTAGTACTACTAGTGAGACTGAATTCTCTCTGCAAAAACATAGAATAGGCAAACGTGAGTACAAATGTACCTAGCAAGACTTACATCAGATCTAACTACATATGCATTGTTATCAACAAAGGGGATGGTGGGGTTTAACTGCAGCAAGCCAGCTTTGACTCGGTGGCTATCCTGAACTACGACTGCAAGTAACTCTTACCACATATTCACCATATCAGTACACCACTATGGATCCGCTCCCGTCTCCATACGAGAACGCCATCCATAGCACTCATGCTTATCTTTCGTATTTTAGGGTATCCACTTTCACTTGTCTATGAACTGTACAGGCAACCCAGAAGTCCTTTACCGCGGACACGGCTATTTGAATAGATGATGTTAACCCTGCAGGGGTGTACTTATTCACACACACACTTACCACTTATTGCCGTTTACACGACATGTACTCGGCAACCTTCAAGCGAAAGCCCAGCGAGGGTGTCGGCCACGACCTGACTAACCACACAAGTCTCTCTTCCAGGTTTATCGCCTATTCGGGTTCCATCAGCAAGGAGATCCGTCCGGGGTGTCGCTCACGGCCCCAAACGATGTGTGCAGGGTTCCCAAGCCCACCATCCAGGTGCCACTTGGTACACCGGGCCACTGTGCCTAGTCTGTCCCAACCCCACCTGTATCGGGTTCCACTTGGTAGACTACTAGCACTACCTACAAACACCAGAAACTAGTTGCAACTCCTGGACAGAGATCAGGTTGATTAATAAGTCGAGAGGGGCCAAGTTACCGGAACCCAATGTGTGGTAGTAGCTGTTCATGGATCACAAACACAGAACTCAGTTCCTAAGGACGGTTGCAATGATACAACCCACCATGTACTCCTACATGGCCTCTCACCGCTACATTTACCAAATCGTGTTTGCACACTTAGCTCTCAACAGTAGGACATGTTCACAACTTTCCAATTCATCCCCGATGAATCGGACCTGACACAACTCTAAGCAATAGCAGGCATGACAAACAAGCATGAATGAGTAGGCACATCAGGGCTCAAACAACTCCTACTCATGCTAGTGGGTTTCATCTATTTACTGTGGCAATGACAGGTCATGCAGAGGAAAGGGGTTCAACTACCGCAGCATGTAACAGTTGAATCGTTGTTGCCTAAGCAGTAAAAGAGAGCAGGAGCGAGAGTGTGTGATTGTATCGGAATGAACAAGGGGGTTTTGCTTGCCTATCACTTCTGAAGATAATATAGCTCTTCATCGGTTTCATCGATCTCATCGTCGGAACAACGTGTACCGAGGGGGAACAATACTGGCAAAATGAGAAGAAGCACGATCAATGCAATGCAACAATATGATGCATGATATGACATGGCAAAATGAGTGTGTTGGGCTAATGCATCTACACCCAGGGTGGTTTGAGCTCATTTGAATCAAAGATTCAAATGCAAACTCAAGTTATGGGTTTATAAAGTGCATTAACATGTTTTGAGCTAAACAGCAAGGTTAAGTTGTTTAAACATGCACGAAACCAGTACAGATGGATAGATTGGGATTTTCTGATCATTTTTCATATATAACCTATTTCATTCTGAGTTACGGTTGATTTTATATGAATTTTTGAAGTTCATAACATTTTCTAGAATTTTCTGAATTGTTTTTAAGCTAGAAAATGATTTACTGCGTCAGCCTGACATCAGTGTGACGTCAGGAGGTCAGCGGAGCCGGTCCAGGTCAAACCTAGCCGGTGGGGCCCGCGTGTCATTGTCACAGATGCTAATTAGGTCTAAGTCTAAACTAATCCGGAGTTTAACAGGGCACGGGCCCACCTCTCATCGACTCAGTCGAGTCAAATCCTGGTCAACAAGGGTCAAACCCACCGGGGTTGACCCGCGGCTCATCACCGGCGAAGCCAGAGATGGCGGAGGCGTTCGGGTTTGCATCTCCGACGACCAAAAGGGCGGCCGAAGGCATCTACGCGGAGCTGGGACTCGTCTGTATCCATCTGTGCAAACCCCAGGGGCTGAGGTGGCCCAAGCTCGTTGGAGGCAAGCTCGTGGCGGTGGCCGGAGCTACAGGTTCGAGCGGGGCGAGGCCATAGAGGACTAGCCAAGGGGCTCACCGAGCTCCTGAAGATGCTAGGAGCATGGTGTCGTGCTCGGTTTCGAGCCTCAGTGGCTGCAGTGACGGCGGCGACATCGCCGGCGGCGTCGAGTTCTTGGCCAAGACGGGGCTATGGCCTAGAGGTCGAAAGTGACCAGGGAAGAAGGGGGATATGACTCGGGGGCTCACCGTGAGTTCGTTTGGAGGGTCGGTGGGCTCGAGGGCGGCCGGAGTGTAGTGAATCGGGAGACGGCGGCCGGCGGGTCCGAGGTAGGAGATGAGCTCGAAGGCATCTCCGCGGGGCATCCAGGCTCATGGGACTCGGTGTAGAGGTGCGCCGCAGCAAGGCAGAGCTCGTGTGCTAGCTAGCTGGGTGTGGGGAGGTCAGTGTCCGTGGTGGTGCTCATCGGCGGTGACAGCTGCGCTCGGTGGCTGCGCGCAAAAGAAACAGAGGAGGGGAGAGAGAGCAGCGAGTGAGGGAGAGGAGAGAGGGGTCCAGAGTGGCAGCGAGGGAAGGATCGGGGCTCCCAGGTGGAAGCAGGAGGTGGCCGAAGCCGCACGCGCGCGCCACGCCTCTCCTCTGCCGACTGGCTGAAGGAAGAAGACGGGCATGCCCCTGTGGGCTGGCCAACAGTGTTGGGCCGTCCAGGTGGGCTATGGTGAGCGCCAGGTAAGTTTCCAGGTAGGTGCTTTCCTTTTTATTTGTTTCTGTTTTCTATTTTTGCAATTTTTTTTGATTTAGTTTATAAACCATATCATTTTTATAAATCCTGAAAATATTTGTGGGCAGTAACTGAATTGTTTCAGAGGCCCTCAGTAAGTTTCAAAATATTTGGAGCTACCAAATATTTATAGGAATTAATAGCTCCAATTCAAATACAGTATGAGTTAATTCAAAAATCCATTAATGACCTAGAAAAGTGTGCACCATTTTTGGGAGAGGTTCTAACCCAAGACAAAAATGATGGGCATTTTAGAAGGGCATTTCAGGTTCATTGAAAATGATTTTATGTTGAACCTATTTGATTTGATCTGGTGCTAGGGTTTGATCAGTCCCGATTTCAATTTCAAAAGAATTTAAACATGATGCATCACCAAGGGCTAGCACTAGTGCATTGCCAGAAGCTAGGGATGTGACAATGAGTGAATCTACACTCTAAAATATGTCTACATACATCTGTATGTTGTAGTCTATTTGAAATGGCTAGAAAGACTTATATTTAGGAACAGAGGGAGTAGTTTATATTGATAACCACGCAACAAGCCACGCATGTACAGGACGCATGCAGCCACGCATGTACACAAGCCAACGCACTAACTCCATCCGATCCAACTCATGCACATACACGCACAACATGGAGCACACAACACATGTACACACCACGTGCATGCACACACGCTCAGCCGCAGAATGCACGTGAATAACACATGCATGCACACACACTCGGCTGCATGGAGGCGTGCGCCATCTGCGGCAACGTCCGGTTCGTCGTCCTACGGTGAAGCTCGCATGCAACGGCGCCTACGCATCTCTTGCAGCACCTCTTTGCCGTTGTTGCTCAACGACTAGTCGGAGACGAAGACGACCACAGCCTCGGCCTTAGAGCTAGCACCGATGGAAAAACACGCAGGCTGCACGCACACGAGCATGTACGGGGTGCCCACGACGTGGTGCGTCCCCAGTCACCTCTACTCCTTCTGTGCACGTTGTCTATCAAGGCGGCTGCATGCTAATGATGATGTGGGTGAGATATTCTAGGACTCAGATGATGACGAGGAAAATTATGAGGCACAAGGTGACGTACACCGTCAAGGTCCACGGTCAAGTGGGTGCTAGTAAGTGCTTAGATGAGGTGCTAAGTGCATTAAATGGCTTAGTAACTCAAGTCTTCAATGCATAGGTGCTTAGTTTATTGGTGCCACATCATATTTTATGCCTACGTGGCAGGCTTAGCAGCTATACATGGTGGAGCATTGGGAGAGGCAATGGCTGGTCATAGTGGGGAGTAACTTATACAGTAACATATTACTATGTTACTCTAAACATCTCTATAAACCGGAAAGGAGGGAGTAGTAACATAGACTAGTGTCATATGTGGAGTATGGGAGCACATGATATTTCCCCGTTCGGACCGATGCCAAGTTGGCTTCGCACCTTCTTGGCCCAACAAAAACCCCTCCCCCCTCCCGCGTGCGCTTCCCGCCCGGCGCCAGCTGAGCCCGCCGCTCCACATTGATGGCAAGTCAGGGCGACACGACCTCTCACTGCTTCCGCCGTTGAAGCGGCGCGCCGACCGAGGGCACCGCCTGCTGCACGCCCGACATTTCAGACTACACAGTGGAGAGTAACTTTAGAGCAAGTACTACAATTAGATGACATAAGCATGCTATAAGGATTTAAATATAGTATTTGTGCTTAATTGAAGGAGAGAGAAGAGGAGAGAGAAGAGAAGCGGATTGTAAACGTGTAGCCGGTTGTGAGACAAAAGATGGGGCCATTATTAATGATATAGTATTTATACTAAAGGGACTAACGGACGCCTTAATTACTCCATTTTTTAGACAAATCTTGGTGGGGCTATTATTGACTTGGACGTGGGGTTTGGGGGCCAAAGGCCTACTATTATACTCACACGACCGACCTGACATACTCTACCCTAGCCGCCGCTGTATCATATGGTTTCGCACCGTTCCAGATCTTAGCGCCGCCACACAATTCTTCTCCAGCCCTCCTTCCGGCATGCACCGCGAGAAGGGACAGCAGTCCTCTGAACCCCGCCTTTCGTGATCCTATACAAGAGAGGGGCGATCAGGTTTTTTGGGAGCACACTCTTGTGACTGCTGCCAGTGACGACTTCCTCAATGACAGCCTTCTTCCCCGACCTCGGTAACCTCTTCATCAACGACATGAGTGACAACATCAACCACAACGGTTCTACTCCCACTGTACAGTATGTGATTCTATCCTCCTGGTTTAGTCCGCATCATTACTTTGATGTTTGCAATTGTCGTCATGATCTATTTACTGCTGATTCGGATTAATCTCATACTAAATTGCTCATATATTCAACAATCCAATCCAAAAACCTGATTATAGGCAATTTACTCCGCGTGGTTTTGCTAGACTTTTGAAGCCGCCTACTTTTAAGGGGGTGCAATATAAAAGGTGGCGCACAAGAGCAGTATATTGGTTTCAGATCATGTACTGCTATGACGCCACTAAGGGTAAATCTGAGGGCGATCTTAATCCTACACAGCAGGAAGCTTTTCAGAACATGGATACCCTCTTCAAAGCCGCCCTGTTGAGTGTTCTTGACGATTCCATTGTGGATTCATATATGTTGTTTGATAGCGGCAAAGACATGTGGGCTGCGCTCGAGGCCACGTTTGGGCCCTCGGGTGCTGGCAACGAGTTGTACGTCATGGAGCAATTATGTGACTACAAGATGACTGATGAGCGCTCTGTTGTTCAGCAGACTCATGAGATACAGTCACTCTCTAAGGAACTTGAGTACTTTAGTGTGTGTTGCCGGACAAATTTGTTGCTGGGACCATCATTGCCAAGCTTCCACCTTCATGGAACGATTTTGCTACTTCTCTGAAAAACAAGAGACATGAATTTTCTGTTTTGGATCTCATTAGCACTCTTGATTTTGAGGAGAAGGCGAGAGAAAAAGACACACGTGCTCGAGTCGCTGAGGGAGCTTCTAGTGCCCACATGGTACACGAGAAGAACTTCCAACCCAACCAGCCCCAAATCAACACGAACAAATCTCAGGGGAAAGGCAAGTTTGATGCAAAGAACAAGCCGTCACATTCTACCAACTTCAAGAAAAATTCTCATAACAGGAAGGGATACAAACCTCAATTTTGGTAGGACTGCACAAAATTTATATGGCTGCATCTACCTGCTGTTAGCTAACCTCATGGTGCTCCAGGTATTCCTACATTCGTAACTAGGTACAATGACCACCGCAAGATGAAATTAGCTTATTCGTACATTGACTTGCTGAATGCAGTACGGAACGATCCTGTCATGTGTGGAGGAGCAAACAAGCAGTGCAGCCGAAGGTGGAAATCAACCAAGGACTTATGAAATTATATATAATCTTCCTCAGGCAGGTCAGTATCCCCTTCGTCCAGATGATCGTCTTTTGTCATGCCGAGCTATTGATATGTGCTACTGTTTTGCAACACCGTTTAAGTATAGCTACTGTTTTCCTATCTTTTCAGATTTAGGACAATGAATATGATTTCAGGGGAACTGCACAATATGGACTCATGTTGAGTCATCTCTATTGCCTCATGTGTTTGCTGCAAATGTGTCAGCATCAATTGCAAGATGAGGCAGCTAGCTAGCTGTGGAGTTGCCAACATGCTCAAAGTGCTTGCAACATTGAGAAGAAACAAGCATGCCCAGGAAATTAATGTGTGCGCAGGGAGGCCCTTTGCTCAGAGAAGCATCAACCGATTTTCTTTATTTCCACACCTTCTCACAGCTTTGTATTGGTTATAGTATGGTGAATCATTGAGATGCATAGACATGCTGAACTTTTGTTCTTCTGAATGTTAGCAGTGGCCATTCCACTAGGGAGGCTTCATTAGGCTTAAGCCTACCCTCCAAAATCCTATTTAAGCTAAATATACCACTTGACAAGTATATTCTGGTGGTTTACATGCAACAATTGCAAAGCATTTGCTAATTAGACTTAGGAAATTTGTGTTTTAAGCCTACCCTCCAATGTCCTGCTAGAGTCGCCACTGAATGTTAGTATGCATACCGTATCTTCTGAAGCTTAGTTTAATGTGAGTGTCTGCATCCAGTACAACATCCTCTAATTTGGTGGATGCACATAGAGAAAATAAATCTCCTTAATTTACTCCATAACCATCCTATTAAATAGGCCTAGTAACAAACCAGGCGCATGCAGTGGCCGGTGGGCACATGCATCCTGCATGCATGGCCAGTCAGCCAAGTCCATGCGCCAGCTCCAATGCAGCAACGCAAAAGAAGAGAGCGGTTCTTGGGAAAGGCGAGTAGTTAGTGCAGCGGGCCTTATAAACACGAACAACTCGCTCTCCCGCTTCCGTCTCCCCCCCCCCCAATTCCCCCCGCTCCCCAATCTTCCTCACTCATACAGAAAACCCCCGCTCACCTTCTTCCTCACTCGTACAGAAAACGCCCTGCTCCTCTTCTTCCACTCCTACAGAAATCCCCAGCCCTCCTTCTTCCCCACTCGCACTGCCACTAGGCTCGTCTCTGGCTACTCTGCTCAAACCCGTGAGCTCGGCATGACGCCCATAAGGAAAATGGAGTCTGCTGGCCCCAGCGCCAAGAAGATGAGGCTCCCGCCAGCGGCGACGCTGGTTGTAGATCCCGCACCCGGTAGCGCGGGGAGAAGCGGCGAGCCCCCCCCCCCCCCCCCCCGGATCTGAGGAACCGATAGAATCTCCGGTGGACCGCATCAGTGATCTCCCGGATGTCATCCTTGAGGAGATCATCTCGCTTCTCCCCACCAAGGATTGCTGCCGCACACAAGTCCTCTCAACTCAGTGGCGCCCTCTATGGCGCACCGCGCCCCTCAATCTCGACTGTCGTCAGATATCTGTCCTTCCTGAATTTGATCTCCTCAGAGCCATCGTCTCTTCTCACCAGCAGGGCCCCGTTCAATGCCTCTGCATCCTGACACGCTACCTGCTATCCATACCCGACAAGGTGGACGCTTGGCTGACATCCCCTGAATTCGGAAAACTCCAGCAGTTTGAGTTGTACCATTACCACAAAATTTTCATACCACGAACACACCAAGAATTCGTGCCCACACCACCGTTGTCCATCTCGCGGTTTTCGTCCTCTCTCCACACCGCCACCTTCGCCTGGTGCCATCTACCAGACGATCTGGTACAAATGCTTCAACTCGCACTGCTAAAAACACTTTCGCTTGTGGTAGTTTATCTGTCGGAGGCCTCACTGCACAGCATCATCCACTCCAGTTGCCCTGCCCTGGAGCGCTTGCTGATTGTTTTGGGAATAGAAATTCATATCAGTTGTCTCCAAATAGATTCGCCTCACCTTAAAAGCATTGGAATTTGTTTTGAAGGACAGCAGCTCATCATCGAAGATGCCCCTTCACTTTAAAGGTTTCTCCTTGATAATTGTTATACACCTTCACAAATAACTGTCGTCTCTGCACCCAAACTGGAGACCTTGGGTGTAATTCATGACTCGTTTAATGATCACAAGGAGTTGGTGTTTGGCTCCTCACTTTTTCAGGTACCGTATATTATCATCTACACATTTGTAATCATATGCTGCATTTTTCATTTGTGCGCAGAAGTTTTATATCATCTTGGAGTACCCTCTAGGTACTAACATTATGTTATATGCTCAATGAAGAGTTCGTACATTCATAGCCTATCAATGCTGCTGGATTCTATCAAGATCATATATATAAGAATGTATAGTTTTGATCTGGACATAATTATTTGCTTGCTGCGATGCTTTCGATCTCAGGAGAATTTATACATAGAGGTGATGATTTCATGCACATTGAAAGCCCGTATATATTGTACTAGAATTAACTGTTCAGCTGTCGTTCTTTTGACATACTCTTTTTTCAGACCTTAACTGTTTTCAATCTTCATGTCTACTTAGGCAGAACCACATGGAGAAAAACATATAACCAATCGATGGCGCAATAAGCACAAGGATTTTCTCAGTTCTCATGACATTCATTTGAGGACAATAACGATGGAACGATATGCATCCAACCAGGCAAACAGAAGCTTTGTCACATTCTTCATGTTGAATGCGAGGTTACTATTGTCCATGAGGCTTAATTTTTACCGCAAGAGATTTCTCACGGATGGACATGTTGAACAGCAAAAAAAGAAGTTTCAGGTGGACAAATGGGATTCTAAACATGCCCAGCTTCTATTTACAACAAGTTGTAGTCATCCTGAAATAAATTTTTTTGCACAGGATGTTGATTTTATGGATCAGACCGATCCATTTGTTTGTGACTGCAAAAAAGAGTGGTTGGGTTAGATGTTACTGTCATGTTCAATCTGGGCTTTGTCTAAAAATTTGATGAACAATTAATCCTTGGGCTTTTTGTACCATTTTTATGCTTGAGTTGCATGTTGTTGCCCTCGTACTCCCCTCCACCTGCCACTACACTGCCGCATCTTCCACGGCTGCTGTTCGTTCTTGTCCAAGGCCTCGCCGTCCTTCTCCGCCTTGGTTCGCTCACTGTGCCCGCCACCGTTTGGCGTTGTCAACATGGTCAACAACCAAGAGGAATCAGGAGATGACTGTACATGGAGAGGCTGGCAATAGGGACCCATCAGGGTCATTGCATTTCATAAGCAGGTGCCTCATTATTACAAGCCAAAAAATACTTCCTCCTAATTGTTTGACAACTAGGTCCCACACCATTGTCAATGTAGTCAACAAATGAGAAAGTTACACAACGAGCGGATAACACCAGGGATCCAGCAGCTCGCCCAGTTGTTTTTTAGTTTCAGAGACGGAGCTCAACTGCGCTCTGTGCGGGGGTTGTGGCCCGTCTAGCCCACGCTTATGCTTTTATTAAGCACATGACGAGCCCAGTTGATATATTTTTTCTTTCTGAAATTGGCTAGCCCAGTTCTTTCTTTTTGGAGAATACCAAAACCGAGGCCTACTTTCTTTTCTCAGCCCTGCTGGGCTGCAAATCCTTCAAGACGAGGAGGGATGTAAGTAGTAAGAAATGGGCTTCCCCAGAAAATGGGCTATAAGTTGTAAGAATGGGCTGTAAATTTTTAAACCAAAGCCAACCGGCAATTGCATTAAAATATATTTTTTTCTAGGATTTCTCTACTCTCTACTCTTATAAAAACCAAAGCCAACTGTCAGTTACATTAAAATATCATCTTTTCTCCCACAAGATAAACTACTCATACAAATGCATCTTCATGTTCCGTGCAACGAACGGGCATCTTGCTAGTTAAGATTCTAACTTTCATTTATTTTTTGCGGAGAATTGTTTTTTGAATTTTATTTTGATATAATTTTTTGAAAATTATTTTAACGTGACTCGAAATTTCGTGATTAAAAGAGTTCGGACCCCACCAAAATATGCAAAATTTCATTGAATTTTTTAGCAGTGCCCAGAATATATGGTCTGTAATGCTAATAAAAAGAATATGGGCTTCAAATATCCTTAAGAATTAGCAAATGGGCTGCAAATTATTGAAAATAATGGCTAATGGGCTGTATGCTATTTTCCACAGATTTGGAGGCTGACTTCTGGGCCTACTAGGTTGACGATGACGCTGTCCTAAAAAAAATTTGACGCGTACGCAAGGCTTTGTCAACTTAGCCAACACACGGCAGTGACTGTTGGATGTCCATCCAACGGCCGTCGTGCTTCTTCAATCTCTGATCTTCCTGCTCCAACCGCCCAAACTAGCGTCGGCAGGATTGCCTGCTCCCTCCTCCCGTGGCTGGCTGTGCTGCCGCCAGGCCATCCCTCTAACCACCCACACATCCTGTTATTTTCCGGCGACGTCAGCCTCACCCCGTAGCCGACCAGTCATCACTCATACTCCCCTCAGCGTGGGCATCCGCTGCGGTGGCTTCGCCGGCTCCGGGTGGTTCTCTTCCTGGGCCTCGCCCTCGTCCACCGCATTTGTGCTCTCGACGCGGCGAGGTCAACATGGCCAACAAACAACAACCATCGGAAGAGGTTGACGGTAGGGGCCCACACAGGGAAATGCCTCCTTATTACGCGCAAAATAAGGATTCCTCCACCTAATAGCTGGGAACAACCGGAAGGGCCTCTGTATTTCATGAAAAAAACGTTCCCCCCGCTGTCAGCTCGGACCCACTAGAAGTGCCTCCTTATTACGCACAAAAAAATGAATACTCCCCCTGCTAGCTGGGACTCACCTTGGTGGGAGGCTGACTTGTGGGCCTACTAAGTTGACGGGGACAGAGGGTTTGTCAACTTAGTCAATATGAACGATTCTAGCTCCAGTGACCGTACGATGTCCATCCAACGGTCGTAGTGCTTCTTCAACCTCTGGTCTTCGTGCTCCAGCCGCCCAAAGCAGCGCCGGTCATGCTGCATGCTCCTGCCTCTCATGGCCGGTTGTGATGCCGCGGAGGCCTCACCGCCCCCTACTACTCCTACCGCTGGCCAGGCCATCCCTCTACTCACCCACACCACCTGTTATTCTGCAGCGACGGCAGCCTCACACCGCAGCCAAACCACTGAACCCTCGTACTCCTCTTCGCGTGGGCATCCACTGCTGCGTCTTCCCCGGCTCCGCGCCGTCCCCTTCCTAGGCCTCACCGTCGTCAACCGCCGTGGTACTCTCGGCGCGGCATGGTCAATGTGGTCAACGACCGACTTCCATCGGAAGAGTACTGTACGTGGAGAGGCTGACAGCTGGGTCCACGACAGTCGCAAGGAAGTTCCTCCTTATTACACGCAAAATAATTATTCCTCCACCTGACAGCGGGGACCCACTGTATAGGCCACTATATTTTGTGAAAAAAAATGATTTGCCCCCTGACTGCTGGGACCCACCAGCTACATCTTCGCACGCAAGAAAGTGCGCCCGGGCAACAAAAAACGATCGCCCCCCTGGCTGCTGGGACCCACCAGCTACATCTTCGCACGCAAGGAAGTGCCTGATAGTCGGGACCCACCTGGTCGAAGCGTATGTAGCATTGTCATTCTGGCCGCGAATGTACGTACATACTGGTGGATGTAGAGGAGCGCACATGTCTTAATAGAGGCGCGCACGTAGCATGTACACGTACGTACAGCGGCTAGTGTGCAAGAAAGAAAATACGGCCACGTACGTACATATGGGCAGGGTCTTGAATGCCTACTCCCGCATATATACGTACGGCGAGGGCTCGTGTACATGGCTGGGTCGGAATGGAGAAACAGCGTCGTCGTCGTGTTCATGGGGAGCCAACCGGCAGGGTCAGAACGAAATGTGTCGTCGTGTTCATCGGGAGGGCTTGGACGGAACAGGCGATGGAAACGAGGCTTGGCGTACCGCAAAACAGAGGAAACGGCCTTGTGTTCGACCGACCATGTTCGAAACGGGATCCTGTTCATCGGGAGGGGCCTGGCGTACCGCAAAACGGAGGAAACGGACTTGTGTTGGACCTCCTACGGTCGAAACGGGGTCCTTTTGATCGGGACGGGTCTGGCGTATCGCAAAACAGACGAAACGGACTTGTGTTGGAGCGCTACAGTCGAAATGGGATCCTGTTCGTCGGGAGGGGTGTGGCGTACCGCAAAACAGGACTCCACGGAATACTGTTCATCTCCACTGTCGACCACCTCCAGCCTCCACGGGCTACTGTTCATCCACCATCGACCTCCTCCAGCCTCCACCTACGACTGTTCATCCACAGGCTCCTGTTCATCCAGCCTCCACCATGCGCTACTCCACCGGCTACTGTTCAACCACCCCTCTCCATGGGCTCCTGTTCAACCACCCCTCCACGGGCTACTGTTCATCCACCCCTCCACCGTCTACTGTTCATCCAGTCCTCCACGGGGTCGTCCTATTCATCATGCCCTCCACGGGGTCCTATTCATCCAGCCCCAACCGGTTTGACCGATCGGGGTCCTGTTCATTCAGAGGCAATGCCACGGGGTCCTGTTCATCCACCCCCACTGCTCACTATTCATCCACCCCCCCCCCCCCCCGCAACACTCACTGTTCATCCAGAGGCAGCATCGATCGGCTTCAGTTAGCAGCAGTAGCGAACAAATCGCAAGATCGCTCGGGTTCAGTAAAGCGAAGCCTGCAGTGCAATCGCTCGGGTTCAGTTAGGCGACGCCTCACTCGGGTTCAGTTAGAGCCCAACGCCTCGCACACATGCACGTACGTGTACGAGAGAAACGTGCATCGCTCGGCCCCCGACCACCCACCGTAACCAGGAACTCCCCAAAATTTACCTCGCCCTCGCTTCTACCATAGTTTTTTCCGTCATGGACGGCCCAAAGAATGTCATGCAGCTGCGTCTCCGGCCCGCCCAGGACGAAAAGCCCATTTTCTGTCATGATTTTTTGTCATAGAAGTAGGAGCCCACCACATCTATGATGATACCGGGTTTTGGCACAATTATCGTCATAGAAGTGTCATAAGTATGACAGAAAAAATTTCATTCGGCCCAAAATGTCACGAATGTGTCTTTTTTTTGTAGTGGTGGACCTGTGCTTGGTGCTGTCCTTACTTGGACAAGCCTCCCACTTATGATTAATCCATCCTGCAAGCATCCGCAACTACGAAAGAGGAATTAAGATAAATCTAACCATAGCATGAAACATATGGATCCAAATCAGCCCCTTACGAGCAACGCATAAACTAGGGTTTAAGCTTCTGTCACTCTAGCAACCCATCATCTACTTATTACTCCCCAATGCCTTCCCCTAGGCCCAAATCATGGTGAAGTGTCATGTAGTCGATGTTCACATAACACCACTAGAGGAGAGACAACATACATCTCATCAAAATATCGAACAAATACCAAATTCACATGATTAATTATAACAAGACTTCTCCCATATCCCTAGGAACATACGTAGCTACTCACAAAGCATACTCATGATCATAATCAGAGGAGTGTTAATTATCATTAAGGATCTGAACATATGATCTTCTACCAAATAAACCAACTAGCATCAACTACAAGGAGTAATCAACACTACTAGCAACCCATAGGTACCAATATGAGGTTTTGAGACAAAGATCGGATACAAGAGATGAACTAGGGTTTGAGAGGAGATGGTGCTGGTGAAGATGTTGATGGATATTAACCCCCTCTCGATGAGAAGATCGTTGGTGATGACGATGGATTTGATTTCCCCCTCCGGGAGGGAAGTTTCCCCGGTAGAATAGCTCCGCCAGAGCCCTAGATTGGTTTTGTGCAAGTTCCGCCTCGAGATGGCGGCGCTTCGTCCCGAAAGCTTCCTCCAAATTTTTCCAGGTCAAAACACATCATATAGCAGAAGATGGGCACCAGAGGCCTGCCAGGAGGCCCACAAGGCAGGGGGGCGCCCCCCCTCCCCACCCTTGTGGCTTCCTGGTGGGGCCCCTCTAGTACTTTCTTTGCCCAATATTTTTTTATTAATTCCAAAATGACTCTCCGTAAATTTTTAGGACTTGTGGAGTTGTGCAGAATAGGTCTCTAATATTTGCTCCTTTTCTAGCCTAGAATTCCAACTACCTGCATTCTCCCTGTTCATGTAAACCTTGTAAAATAAGAGAGAAAAGGCATAAGTATTGTGCTATAATGTGTAACAATAGCCCATAATGCAATAAATATCAATATAAAAGCATGATGCAAAATGGACGTATCAGGGAGCGACAAGCTCCCACGACGCACCCTAGGGGAGCACCATCAACACTTGTGGAGCCCACGTGGTTGATGGGGAACAAAGCATAAAAATAAAAAAACAAAACACCCAAGATCTAATCTAGGAGATGCATAGCAATGAGAGGGGAGTGTGTCTACATACCCTTGTAGACCGAAAGCGGAAGCGTATATAACGCAGTTGATGTAGTCATACTCTTCCCGATCCAATCACGATCCAATCCGATCTAGTGTCGAATAGACGACACCTCCGCGTCCAGCACACGTGCGGCTCGATGACGTCTCCTTCTTCTTGGTCCAGCAAGCAAGAGAGGAGAAGCAAATAGGATCACAACCAGCACGATGGTGTAGTGGATATGGTGGTGGTGCAATCCTGGCAGGGCTTCAACGCTGCTGAAAGGATCGTGAAGAGGGGTCTAGGGGGTGATTATACCCTCAACAAGTAAAAGTGGCCGTTTTTAAGTTCTTCAAGTTAAGGTGGAGTTTTAGCACAAGTTTAAGCATTCACAATACATTTCAAGCAAGCACGACAAGAGTATGAGTAGCGAAAAGAGTAAAGCATGCTAATTGCAAGAAAGTAAAGGGATGGGATTGGAGTGTGCAAACGAAATGGGGATACGGAGATTTTTGGCATGGTTCCGATAGGTGGTGCTATCGTACGTCCACGTTGATGGAGACTTCAACCCATGAAGGGTAACGGTTGCGCGAGTCCACGGAGGGCTCCACCCATGAAGGGTTCATGAAGAAGCAACCTTGTCTATCCCACCATGGCCATCGCCCACGAAGGACTTACCTCACTCGGGTAAATCTTCACGAAGTAGGTGATCTCCTTGCCCTTACAAACTTCTTGGTTCAACTCCACAATCTTGTCGGAGGCTCCCAAATGACACCTAACCGATCTAGGAGACACCACTCTCCAAAAGGTAATAGATGGTGTGTTTATGATGAACTCCTTGCTCTTGTGCTTCAAATGATAGTCTCCCCAACACTCAACTCTCTCTCACAGATTTGGATATGGTGGAAAGGTGATTTGAGTGGAAAGCAACTTGGGGAAGGCTAGAAATCAAGATTCTTGTGGTAGGATTGGAATATCTTGATCTAAACACATGAGTAGGTGGTTCTCTCAGAAAATGTAAGCCGGAAGTGTGGGCACGTTCTGATGGCTCTCTCACATATGGAGAAGGGGGGAGGGGTATATATAGCCACCACACAAAATCCGTCTGTTACACACAATTGACCCAACTCGGTCAGACCGAATAGAAGATCTCGGTCAGACCGATTCAGTTCAAAATGTGAATGTTAGGAATCTCGGTGGGACTAACTGGAACACCTCGGTGGGACTGATGTGCTAGGGCTAGGGTAAAACGTCATCTCGGTGGCGCCGATTGCGTGAACTCGGTGAAACCGATTTCAGAAAAGAGCAAATAGAGAGTTGGTCAAGCAAACTCGGTGTGACCAATCGCTCCTTTCGGTGAGACCAGAAAGTTACAAAAGGGAAACAGAGAGTTTGCAGGGCCATCGCGGTGAGACCGAGATCCATATCGGTGTGACCAAGGTGTTAGGGTTTCTGGCAGTGGCTATGTCCAATGAACTTGGTGGTGCCGGATAGGAAAATTTGGTGGGGCCGAGTTTGACTTTGGGTTTTGGACATATTTGGAATGAGAAAGTGGTTGAGAGCTTTGGAGCAATATCACTAAGCATTTTGATCAAGTGGACCATTAAGGAACACCTCATCCCCTTTTAATAGTATTGGCTTTCCTATGGACTCAATGTGATCTTGGATAACTAAAATTGAAATAAAGAGTCTTGAGCTTTTGCCGATATGTGTCCTTAGCATTTTGAAGGGGTTCCACATCCTCTTGTCCTCACCATGCCATTGTTGAACTTGTCTGAAATACACTCCATAAAAGCATTAGTCCAACAAGAGATGTGTTGACATTAATTACCAAAATCACCCAGGGAGCACTTGTGCTATCAATCTCCCCCTTTTTGGTAATTGATGACAACACACATCAAAGCTTTAGATAGAAGATATGAAGAGTAATAGGTAAAGCTTTGGAGAAACATGTAACATGCATAAGCTCCCCCTACATGTATGCAATCATGTGAAGTTAGAATATAAGAACATGTGAATGCATAATCATGACAGAGCAAGCAAGGAGTTACATGTATCATGGCTATATGCATCAGAGCAAAGGATGTGGTTAAGAATTGTACCTCCATGTTTATGAATCCCTCTTGCAAACAATAGTTACACTCAGCAAGAGATCATCATGCACATGAGTGTGATGCATACACTACAAAAAAAGACACATCCATGACATTTTGGGCCAAACAATTTTTTTCCTGCGTGCTTATGACACTTCTATGACAATAATTGTGACAAAAGCACGTATCCTCATAGATGTGGTGGGCTCCTACTTCTATGACAACAAATCATGACAGAAAATGGCTTTTTTGTCGTGGGAGGGCTGGAGACGCACCTGTATGACATTCTTTGGGCCGTCCATGACAGAAAAAATCGTGGTAGAAGCGACGGCGAGGAAAATTTTAGGGAGTTCCCAGTTACAGTGGGTGGTCGGGGCCGAGCGATGCATAGAGGTTTGTGTGTTTCTCTCATACACGTACACGCGTATGTGCGAGGCATTGGGCTCTAACTGAACCCAAGCGAGGCCTTCGCTTAATGAACCCGAGCAATTGCACTAGCTACGTTACTGGACCCAAGCGATCGATCCCTTGGCTGTTAACTGAACCCGAGCGATTCCTTCGCTGCTGCTGCTAACTGAAGCCGATCGAACCTGCTGCCTCTTGATGAACAGTGACCGTTGTTGGGGGTTGGATGAACAGTTCCTCCCAGTGGGTGTTGGATGAACAGGACCCCGTGGCAGTAGAGGCCATTTCCGCAGGATGAACAGGACCCCGATCGAGGTGGTGGGGGTAGATGAACAGTAACCGGTGGAGAGAGACCCTGGAGGGCTGGTTGAACAGGATCCCGTGGAGGGATGGTTGAATAGTAGTTGGTGGAGGCTGGATGAACAGGACCCCGTGGAAGAACAATGGCTAGTGGAGGCCGGAGAAAGTCGATGGTGGATGAACAGTAGCAGGTGGAGGCTGGAGGAAGTCGACGGTGGATGAACAGTATGTGGCACCCCGGCTCAGAGTAACCGGTTTACCTTGCATTGCCAGCCCAGAGATCAAGTCTTCTGGCAACACACAACAATATGGTACAGAAAACAACCGCTTTATTGATTCTAGCGGGAACATAGGTTTGATATTACATCAAGTTGCGAGGCCAAGCGTCACACACGATGCGGCTGAATAATATGTACATTGTTTAATGAACATGAAGGGGGCCTCAATCATGATAACTACGTGGCAGCGGAACATCGACGTAGTGGAACTCCATAGCACAGGGACACCGACGTGGACACGATCTAGACTCATGAAGCACTCCGATCCGATAAGCTTGTCCTGAAATCTGGCATGACACGCCAGATCAGTACATTGAATGTACTTGCAAGCTCACAACAAGCATAAGCATAATGGCAAACAATATCATGAAAATTAATCAGGTTAAATGCATTGCAAGAAATACTACTAATGCAGTGATACATCAACTTTTGCACTGAGTCCCGCGGACTCTCTTACAAGACAGGTTACCTCGTAACCAAGACGGTGATCATACCCGGATCACAAACGAAACCAACACTTTGGTTCCAGTAATGATCATCTTCATGATCTCACAAATCATCACGTAGCCGGTGCCAGACATAAAATTTACTGTGCAAGATTACTTATTAATGTTGATCCATGGTGTGACTTACTCACGAGCTATGTCCGTAACCGAGGACACGGATATTAACAGATTGAAAACACACTCTGCATAGGTAGCATACTTTACCCACACCACGGAACCCATGGCCTCGCACTCCCATTCGGGTGGACCAACGGCATTCCAATAGAATCCTCCCATTGCCAGGACACTCTCCCGGCCACTCCAATTAACTCCGCACTGGGCTAAGTCATGGGTGCCCCGTGCCTACCAAAGGCATCAACAGCCATCGTCATGGCAAAACGGTCCCAAATGGGGACAAGGTACCATAACAACAAACAGGCACACAAGGTTATGTCTGCTTACCAGGCCAGGGTACCGCATGCCCATAACCTTCCCTCATTGGAGGTACCGACCAGAGGCATGACAACAGACCGAATAATGACCTTCCCATAAAGGCAAATGTGGTTGCATAGGGAAAAACTCGATTCAGTGGCACCATGACAAGATCAACGTTATGTTCAGGTTGACTTAACATCAGTTTTAACTTGAAATAAAATAACTCGAGTCACAATATGCCATGAACATGCAACTATTCGACATGCGTCACATACCACTCAAAGTGAACAGATCAACATCATCAAAATTTTCTACCTGCACTACTCATCATTAAACTCTACTAGTTTTTACTTTAGTGGTTTTAGCACTCATCATTTTGGTTATACCATAATATACTAAAATCAATTAACCTCATAATGAAACTATCATCATATATACCAAAAGCATAACCACACAATCTAAACTTCTTCTACTGCCTTAAACTAATTCAAGCATTTAAACAGTACTCTAAACTAAGCATTTCCATCATGACAAAGTAATTAACACAAGCAATATTATTTAAATAATTAAAATGCATGAAAATTAACTCATATTCAAGTTGGAAATCATAGATATTGAAATGACACCATACAAATGTTGGTGTGGCTTGCATTAGTGCAGAGGAGGCTCACAATCCTCCTGGTTCTCTTCAAGACAAGTTTCTTCTTCTGAAAGCATTTAAAAACAACAAAAATAAATATCAAGAACCCTTCTGAAATTCACCAAAAAATCTAGACAACAGAGAAAATTCTCATTTTCTATCTACTACTAGATCTTTTCAATAAGAACACAATGCAAAAAGAATCAACTCATTTGGACTTATGGTTTAAAAGTTATAGCTGGTCAAAGTTTCTGGAAAAATTTTGATTAAATTTGAATTAAAAGAAAACCAAAGGGGGGTGACGTCAATGGTGTATTCCAGGAATACGCCACCACTCATACCGCTTCGGGCATGAGCGGTGAGGCTAACAGCAGGCCCCGTGCGTCAGGTCGGGGAAGAGAGAGAGAGAAACAGAGACGGGCGGCGCTTTGCCGACGCGTTCTCCGGCGAGGAGTGCTCGGCGGCCACATCGAGAGGGATAGATGGATAGAGGAGACGCTCACGCACCTGCATGTACCCGTGGCTTGGCTAGAGGTGGACGGACAGGGTCGGAATGAGCTTTTCGAGTGGCTGCAGAAAGCGGAGCTCGCCGGAGTTGAGGAAGACGGTGATGTGGGGCTGCACCAGGGGCTCCAACGGGTTCGGACGGCACTAGTGCTCCACTAGGAAGTCGCCTAAGGAGTGGATCGAGCTTGCGAGGCACTGGAGTGAGGAGGAGGGTGCGGGGATCACCGGCGAGCTCATGTCAGGGGCGGTGGCCAGAGGCCTTCCCAGCCGGGCTGCGGCTATGCTACGGGTTTGTGGAGGCTGTGCGGTGAGCTTAGAGTGCTCAGAGAGGCTGGAGGGGGTTTGAATTGATAGGCGGATGGGGGAAGGGGTCTCGGCTCTGCCGGAGCTATCTCGAAGCGGCGCACGGTGACGCGGAGAACCGGCGAGGAGGGGGTAGAGCTTCAGAGCTCGCGCGGGCACTATGAAGCTCGAAGACGAGCACATGAGGCAGTTGGAGAAGAAGACAAGGGCACGGGCGCACTGTGGCTTTTGGCCGCGATGTGCCCGTGCTCGTTGAGGCTGCTCCGGTGTCACCGAGCGGCAGAGAGGGGTCAAAGGCGATGAGACGAAGACGGTGGCGCAGTGCGTTAGTCGCCGGCAAGCTCTAGAACGACCACACGCGAAACAGACGCGCGAAACAGCACAAAGCGCGTCGAACACGCTGCCAGGGCCGTGTCTTCACGTGGTCACCACGCTGGCATGGTCAAGACGACGCCCACGTGATGCCAAATCATGTCTCGTGTGTTGTCTGTGCAGTGTTTGGTCTAAGAGGGGTGATGGCACACTGCCAGGCCGACCAAATGAGACTTGAGCTTCCTGGCAAGTTTCTGGATAGAAACTTTGTTGCCAAGTTTGGAGGGCTTCTAGAATGAGATTAGGGCTAATCTCATGGGGTTAAGCTTTTCTTAGGAGGGTAATGAAGCTCAAGAAAAATCAGCCTCATTTGTCGGTGGAAACGACACCTATGGGATCACTGGAATCCCTACTACGGTCGGCGGGCGCGAGGTTGTGGAAAGAGCGGGTCTAGGAGCCAACACAAATATTGTTTACCCAAGTTGGGGCCGCGAGGATACGTAATACCCTAGTCCTGCTTTGGTGTATATTTGAGTGTTCTTGACCTCTTGAAGTAGCTACAACGTGTGTCTAGTCCAAAAGAGCCAAATCCCCCTCCAGTATGCCTCGGGCCTCCTTTTATAGAGAAGGGGATGCCACAGTGGCACACAAGAGGTGGAAAGGTGTACTGCATGCAAGCTTATCGCCTGTCATTACGGGACAAAACGCATTCAATGCGCTCCTTAGGTGTCCCCTTGCTTTATTGGGGACGGTAACGAGGCCCGTCCCATCCGTCACCGCCTCGCCTTGCTTCGACACGCGTCCAGTCCAACGAGGCGTGCAGCACCATGTAGGCTGGTTGGCTGCTGAGCTGGTGCCATGGCAGTGTCTTCACAAAGATCTGCATGCCACCACGCAGATGCTTGCTGAGCTGGTCTAGAGGCTGCACGTCGCCACGCAGGTGCTCGCCTAGCTGGCTGGGCTGGCAGCTGCATGGGAACGGTGGTGGAGTCTTGGCAGGTGCGGGCCTGGCCGCGGTCCCGCTGATGTCCTCGGCAAGGGTCTTGTCGGGGTCCCGGCAAGGGTCTTGCCATGGCATCGTGGTCATCCCCGACAAGGATCTTGCCAGAGGTCTCATGGATTTCCTCAGCGAGGATCTTGCCGAGGATCATCGTCTTCAGGTCCTCATCTGATCTTGCATGCTTATGATCTTTATGAAGATCTACATGCCACCATGGAGGTGCCTCCCGAGCCTTGGTTCCAATGTGGTTGATGGCGTTGGAACCCTTGGGCTCAAGGGTGGCGCGCTCTGCTGGTGTTGGGCAAGTTGCCCCGGCAAGGCTCTTGTCGGGGCTGAGGAGGCTGCCCCGGCAAGGGTCTTGCCGGGGGAGTCTACCTCGCCCTCTTGCTTCTTGTGTCTCCGGTCTTGGCGTTGCCTTGATTGTCTTGTGGCTTTGGCTTCCCTCCTCTGCCCTGCTAAGTGTGGTCGTGGGCGCGGCTTTGATTGCCCGTGCACAAGTAATGGGGTACAAAGGAGAGCCCCTACTTTTGTGCACCGACACATTGGATCAAGGAAAAATACACTTGCTATGCAAAGTGCATTTTGAGGCCAGAACAGAAATGATTTTCTGTAGCAAAATTATTCCAAAAAGTTATGCAATAATTTTGCTCGGGAGGTGGGCCAAGGTCCAAAGAATATTTGGGAATTTTCTCAGGGTTTTAGGAGTAATAAAAATGAGGGTTGCTTTGGAGCACAAGTTTCTGAATTGAATTTCAGAGAAGAAAATGAATATTTTTCTTTTATGAAAAATATTCCTTGGGTCATTTTGGGATTTTTCAGAGAAAGAATGATGATTAAGAGATGGATGGGTCACTTTGGTGAAAATCAAGGACATGCCCAAGTGTTTAAGTCCATTTGAATTGATTCGAAAACCCCAAATTCAAAGCAGAAGCAAATGAAGTCCGGAAAAAGAGAGAAGGCAAAAACCAAGCTGTCACAAACCTCCCCCACTTAGGATGAATCTCGTCCTCGAAATTCGGTTGCTCGGGAAAACAATTATGGGTATGTTGTCCTTAAAAATTCCTCTCTTTCCCAGGTTGCTTCTTCCTCGGTGTGATGCTCCCACTGAACCTTATAAAACTCTATCACTTTACAGCGAGTGGCTCTTTCTGTCTCATCCAATATTCTGAACGGTCTCTCCTCATAGGTTAAATCCTTAGCAATCTCTATTTCTGCCATATCAGTCCTTTTTCGGGTGGCGAAATACATCTTCTTAGTTGTGAGACATGGAACACATTGTGTACTTCTGATAATTCCAGTGGCAATTCCAACTGATAAGCAACTGTGCCAACTTTGGTCATAACTGGGAATGGACCAATATATCTGGGTGCCAGTTTTCCTCAGGTCTGAAATCTCTTGATTCCTTTCATGGGTGTGACTCGGAGGTACACATGCTCTCCGGGTTCAAAACTGATCTGACGGTGCTTTGCATCATAATAACTCTTCTGTTGGGACTTGGCCAACTGTAGTCTATCTCGGATCTCCTTGACTTGCTTTTCAGCTTCCATCATTAAATCAATTCTAAAAATGCGGCTATCTCCGGTTTGAGACCAGTTTAGTGGAGTGCGGCACTTCTGGCCATAGAGAGCTTCATAAGGTGACATCTTTAGGCTGTTTTGGAAACTGTTGTTGTAGGAGAACTCAGCGTACGGCAGACAATCTTCCCACTTGGGTCCTTGGGCCAAAGCACATGCTTGGAGCATATCTTCGAGTATGTGATTTACCCGCTCAGTCTGCCCATTTGTCTGAGGATGATAGGTTGTGCTGTATTTTAGGGCAGTCCCCAAGGCTTAATGGAGACATGACCAGAATGCTGAGGTAAAGAGAGAACCTCGGTCTGAAGTAATTGTTCTTGGCACTCCATGCAAACTAATGATTCTAGACACATATAACTATGCGAGTTGATCGGCTCGGTAGGTGGTTCGGATGGGGATGAAGTGAGCTACCTTAGTCAGCGTGTCCACCACGACCCATACTGCATCATTGCCTCGGTGAGTCCTTGGTAGGCCTGCAATGAAATCCATGCAGACATCATCCCACTTCCATTGCGGAACGGATAGGGGTTGAAGAAGTCCGGCGGGTTTCTGGTGTTCCGCCTTAACTTTGTTGCATATATCGCAGCAAGCGACAAAATATGCGATGTCTTTCTTCATTCCATCCCACCAAAATATCTGGTGAAGGTCTTTGTACATTTTGGTACCTCCTGGGTGAATTGAATACGAAGATTCATGTGCCTTTGTCAAGATCTTCTTTCTCAGGTCTGCTTTCTTGGGTACGCAAACCCGTCCTCAAAACCTTAGCGTACCTTGCTGATCCTTGGAGAAATCCTGGGTCTTGCCTTCTAGCATACGCTTGACATGGTGTTTTAGAGCTGGGTCATCTGGCTGAGCACTACGGATTTCATCCTCGAGGATAGGAGTAACTTCCAGTATATTAGCAAGACTAGCATCCACAATAACCAAATTGAGCTGAGTGATCTCTTCTTTGAGTACGAGAGGCAAGGACTCCATCATGGCATTCAGACTGGCATGCTTGCGGCTGAGGGCATCGGCAACCATGTTGGCTTTACCCGGATGATAATTTATTCCAAGGTCATAATCCTTGACCAACTCGAGCCCTCTTCGCTGACGAAGGTTTAAGTCCGGTTGAGTGAATATATACTTGAGAATCTTGTGGTCGGTAAATATCTGACACCTTTTTCCAATGAGGTAGTGTCTCCAAATTTTCAAATCATGCACAACTGCGCCCAACTCCAAATCATGCGTTGGATAGTTCCCTTCGTGAGGTTGTAGCTGTCGAGAGGCGTATGCTACAACATTGCCATCTTGCATGAGTACCCATCCAATACCTCTCATGGATGCGTCATAGTATACATCAAAGCTGCGGTAGATGTCTGGAAGAGTCAATACTAGTGCTGACGTCAACCTGGTCTTCAGCTCATTAAAGCTCTTTTCATAGTCCTCTGTCCATACAAACTTCTTATCTTTCTTGAGGAGCTATGTCATTGGCTTGGCAATCTTAGAGAAGCCTTCGATGAAGCGGCGGTAGTATTTGGCTAGTCCAAGGAAACTCCAGATCTCGGATACCGTCGTGGCTGTCGTCAAATCAAGCACGTCCTTCACTTTGCTAGGACCCACGGCTATGCCTTCTGCTGACAGAACATGTCCCAAGAATTCGAATTGCTTGAGCCAAAACTCACATTTGCTGAACTTCGCATATAGTTGATGGTCACAGATCCTTTGCAAAACTGCTCTGAGGTATTCCTTGTGTTCTTCTTCACCCTTTGAGTATATGAGGATGTCATCGATGAAGACCACCACAAACTTATCCAGGAAATCCATGAATACCTTATTCATCATATGCATGAAGGTAGGGTCATTGGTGAGGCTGAAGGACATAACTGTATATTCATAAAGACCATATCGAGTAGTGAATGCGGTCTTAGGAATATCTTCCTTCTTGATCTTGAGCTGGTGGTATCCAGTCCTCAAATCAATCTTGGAGAATACTTTTGCCCCACTGAGTTGATCGAACAAATCATCAATCCGAGGGAGTGGATATTTGTTCTTAATTGTGACATCGTTCAGCTGACGACAATCCACACGCATTCGCAGATTGTCGTCCTTCTTATCCACGAATAATGCGGGTGATCCCCATGGAGAAGAGCTGGGATGGATGTATCCTTTTTGCATCATCTCATCAAGCTGTTTATTCAATTCCACTAACTTGTAAGAACGCATCTGGTAATACTTCTTGTATAATGGTGCAGTCCTGGGCACAATGTGAATTGCAAACTCAAGCTCTCTGTCTGGTGGCATTCCTGGTAATTCATCAGGGAATACATCCGGAAACTCACTGACCACAGGAATTAATTCCAACTCCTCAGCTACAGCGGTGAAGACCAATTTTCTCTTGGGTATGCTTCTGCGAGCAAAGAACTTTGTAGACCGGCATTCATGATTTTTCATTGTGACTTCTCTGGTCGCACTGTTGATGCATACTTGATTTTGGGTCAACCAGTTCATTCCCAAAATGATATCCAATTTGGCATACTCAACAATGATCAATGATGCAGGAAAGCTGACTCCCTTAATTCCAATTTCCAAATTGCGGAAAACCACATTGCTTCTGAGCACGGATCCCGGGGATTATACCAGCATACTTTTTCCCAAAACCGAGCAAGGGAACTTGTTTTGGGCAACAAAACTCTATGAAATGAAGGAGTGGGAAGCCCCAGAGTCAAATAAATTATTCTAGGTACGCTATTAATAGGAAGCATACCTGAAAGTGCAACTAATCCCTAGGTGGTTTTGGTAATTCTTAACAACATATAGTTCATTGAACTAATGCTATTTCAAGATGATCATTTCAGAAAGTTCAATGATTGGAATGGCATGGACTAGAGATGTGGACCCCTCAAAATGCAACCGACATATATTGGCAACAAGCTCAAGACTCTACATTTTTATTTTAATGATCCAAGATCACATTGAGTCCATAGGAAAGCCAATACTATTAAAAGGGGATGAGGTATTGCTTAATGGCTTGCTTGCTCAAAATGCTTAGTGATATGCTCCAAAACCCTCAACCACTTTCCCATTCCCACATATGTCGTAAACCTAAAAGTCAAATTCGGCCCCACCGATTTGATCTATCCGGCCCCACCGAGTTTCATTTAACATAGCCACTGCCACAAACCCTAGTTACTTCGGTCTCACCGATAGGGATCTCGTTCTCACCGACATGGGATTGCAAACTCTCTGTTTCTTTTTTGTAACATTTCGGTCTCACCGAAATGAGAAAATCGGTCCCACCGAGTCTGCATTGCAAACTCCCCGTTTCCTTTTTGTAACACTTCGGTCCGACCAAAGTGAGTGAATCGGTCCCATCGAGTTTGCCTGACCAACCCTTTGTGTACCTATTGCTGAAATCGGTCCAACTGAGTTTATGTGATCGGTCACACCAAGATTATGTTATGCCCTAACCCTAGGATATCGGTCCCACCGACATGACTATATCGGTCCCACCGAAAATCCTAACATTCACATTTTTACCTGGATCGGTCTAACCGAGTTTGCTGATTCAGTCCCACCGAGTTTGGGAATCTGTGTGTAACGGTTAGATTTTGTGTGGAGGCTATATGTACCCCTCCACCCACTCTTCATTCATGGAGAGAGCCATCAGAACAAACCTATACTTCCACTACTCATTTTCTGAGAAAGAACCACCTACTCATGTGTTGAGACCAAGATATTCCAATCCTACCATATGAATCTTGATCTCTAGCCTTCCCCAAGTTTCTTTCCACTCAAATCATCTTTCCACCATAGCCAAATCTGTGAGAGAGAGTTGAGTGTTGGGGAGACTATCACTTGAAGCACAAGAGCAAGGAGTCCATCATCAACACACCATCTATTACCTTTTGGAGAGTGGTGTCTCCTAGGTTGGTTAGGTGTCACTTGGGAGCGTCCGTCAAGATTGTGGAGTTGAACCAAGGAGTTTGTAAGGGCAAGGAGATTGCCTACTTCGTGAAGATCTACCCTAGTGAGGCAAGTCCTTCGTGGGCGATGGCCATGATGGGATAGAAAAGGTTGCCCTTCGTGGGTGGAGCCCTCCGTGGACTCGCGCAGCCGTTATCCTCTGTGAGTTGAAGTCTCCATCAACGTGGATGTACGATAGCACCACGTATCGGAACCACGCCGAAAATCTCCATGTCAACATTGTGTTTGCTCCCTCCAAACTCCCCCCAATTTACTTTCTTTCAAGTTGCATGCTTTACTTTCCGCTGCTCATATACTCTTTGCATGCTTTCTTGAATTGTATTGAGATTGCTTGACTTGTGCTAAGTTGCTAAAATCTGCCAAGAACTAAAATTTGGAAAAGGTTGAGTTTTTATTTGGTCAAGTAGTCTAATCACCCCCCCCCCCTCTAGACATTCTTTCGATCCTACAAGTGGTATCAGAGCTTTGGTCTCCATTTTCCTTGATTTCCATAGCTTTTGTGATCATAGCCTTGGTTTCACAACCTAGGAGAGTATGGCGTCTAGCAAGGGAAATTACCACCGTAGAGGTCCTTACTTTGATGGTACTAATTTTGCTAGTTGGAAACATAAGATGAAAATGCATATTCTTGGACATAACCCCGTCGTTTGGGCTATTGTCTGTATTGGCTTGCAAGGTGAATTCTTTGATGGGAGAGAACCAAACCGTGAAGCTACCATGGAAGAATTGAAGATGTTGCAATACAATGCTCAAGCTTGCGATATCCTCTTCAACGGATTATGCCTCGGAGAATTCAACAAAATTAGCCATATTGAGAATGCAAAGGAATTTGGTATACTTTGATTGATATGCACGAAGGTACCGACTCCATCAAGGAATCCAAGTTGGATGTGCTTCAAAGTCAACTTGACAAGTTCAAAATGAAGGATGGTGAAGGTGTCGCCGAAATGTAGGCTTGCTCTCATCACAAATAAGATTGTCGGCTTAGGAAGTGAAGAGATGACCGACAAATTCATCATCAAGAAGATCCTAAGAGCCTTGGATGGAAAATATGATACCGTGTGCACATTGATCCAAATGATGCCAAATTACAAAGATCTCAAGCCAACCGAAGTCATTGGAAGAATTGTTGCTCATGAGATGTCACTCAAGGACAAAGAAGAGCTTCACAACAAGTCTAGTGGTGCTTACAAAGCCTCATGTGATGCTCCCACATCATCAAATGAGAAACAAGCCTTCAATGAAGAATTGAGCTTAATGGTGAAGAACTTCAACAAGTTCTACAAGAGTAGAAGCAAGGAAAGAAGTTCCAAGTCAAGGTCCTACAATGAAAAAAGATCTTCTAGTCGTGAGTGAAACTGCTACAATTGTGGAAGACACGGACACTACTCCAATGAGTGTACGGCTCCCTACAAAAGAAGAGAAGACTCACCTAAAATAAGAAGCAAAAGGGAAGAATCACCTCCAAGAGAGAGAAGGAGTAGAGATGATCGCTATGAACGAAGAACCTCTCAAAGAAGCAAGGATTCAGAAAGGAAGGACAAGTCATCAAGGAGCTACACAAAACGAAGACATCAAGCTCATGTTGGTGAATGGGTATCCGGCTCTGACTCTGACCACCACTTCGAGAGAAGTTATCACTCTGACTCTGAATATACTCAACATGAAGGTGTTGTCGGTCTAGCACTTGTGTCAACCAACTCCTATGACATATTTGATTCACCAAATGAAGGAATTGGGAGATGCTTCATGGCTAAAGGCCCCAAGGTAACACACCTCGAGTATGTTGATTTCAATAGTGATGAAGATGACTTGCTAGGTGATGATGATTTACTTGTTGACAACTCTAGTGATGAATACTATGATGAAACGTCAATTAATAATGGTAATCAAGATAAAACGAATGACAATGATAAGAAGGAGATTGAGCGTCTAACAAAAGAACTAAACACTCTTAAGTTATCTCATGAAACTACTATAGAAGATCATCGAGAACTTTTAAAAACTCATGAGAAGTTATGCTTCGAAAAGCTCAATCTTGAGCAAGACCATGAGTTCTTAAAGGCCATCAATGATGATCTTTGGAAGAAAAGTTCTTCTTACATTGCCAAGCGTTTACTCTTGTCTACTTACATGCCACAAGTAAAATCTAGCAACAAGAACAAGAAAGATTCTTCTTCTAGTAGTAACAATAATCATGCTAAATCCAATATTGTTGCTTCTAGTAGTTCTCTTGATTCCACTAATTATTCTCTTAGCCAAGTTACACTTGAGCAAGAAAATAGCTTATTGAAGGGAATTATAGAGAAAGGTGTTTACAAAAGCCTTGCCGGAAGTAAGCAATTTGAGGAAATTCTACGCAAGCAAGGAAGGCACCGGAAGAATCAAGGTGTTGGTTTTGAATGAAAGTTCAATGCCAATGGAGTTGAGTGGGAAGAAGATCAATACCCCAAGACGAAGTTTGTTCCTCAATAAGAGAAGTATGACCCTACTTCCTTCAAGGGGACACAAGCTCAAGATGATCTTCCACCACAAGACCACAAGCTAAAAGGCAAGGACAACCTTCAAGGAGAGATTGATGCATTTGAAGATGCTCCGAAGGCCTTGGTCAAGTGGGTTACCAAGACTACATCAGGTTCTACTTCATCAAGTACATCTACAACTCCAAGGATTCCCATCAAGATGATGTGGATCCCGAAGAAGAATAACTAGAGAGTTCTTGAGGGTTACTCCGCCAACATACTTCACTCATATCTATTTTGGCAAGGACAAGTGCAAACAACTTCCACATCTTGCACTAGTTCAAGGAGTCACAAACCCTCTTGTTGGTAAGACAAGGGACAAGGTAACCTAACGCTTTCATGGACATCATCATGTGTGTGTTTCACTCTATGTATATGGATATCCTTGTTTGTTCCTTATGGGACTAACCCATGTAGGTATTGAAAGTGCAACTCACTCCAATGGATTGCTTCAAATGATCTACATCAACAATGAGCATCCACATCTTCAACATCTACATGAAGTCATCATCGACAAAACCCAAGGTTAGTTGATCCCTCTTAAGGGGGGATATCACATCTAGGGGGAGCTTTACTCTAAAAATTGAGCTAAAGCAACTCTAATGGTGTGAACACAACAATGCTTTATGCAAAAGTGGTAACCCCACTTGTGCTTAAACGATGAGTATGACCTATGATCAAATGTTCTCATTTGACTCCTAAGTCAATATACTCATATATAGATGACCTAGTCATCGCCAATTGCTTGATAGATGCTAGAGTGATTGAGCATGCTTTGCCACATATTTCATTTGCCATTTTATTGTGCAAGCATGTTGGCTGCATACTTTTCTCATTCGAGGACATCCATTTGTTGCTTTGATTGTTTGGAGTTTCTTCTTTTTGCCAAATGGATGGACAAGAATGCCTAAGAACTCCCTCTAGCTATCTATGCTTTTCACTTCTCAAATTCTATTCATGCTTCATCACAAAGTTTGATCTAAGTCAAATTCAAACCCTCTGTGTGAGGAGCACTCGGAGTCCCGTTTTGTCAAAGACTTAAAACTACCAAAACCTCATTGTGTATTTCGGTCTGACCGACTCCTCCATTTCGGTCACACCGAGTTCACTCGGTTGATCAAGTTTTCAATCTCGGTGAAACTGATTAGAACCTTTTGGTCTCACCAAGTTGCAGTAAGCGCTTGCGATTCTGCACCTTGGTCCCACCGAGTTGTTCCACTCGGTCACACCGACAGTGTCAGGATATATATACTGACGGGCCAGATTTTGGAAATCACTTCAAACCTCTTCGCCCGGGCGTGTCCTGCTCTGCCTCTCAGGTCTCCAGATCGTCACCTCATTGCCAGCGACCTCCGGTCGCTGGTCTCCTCCACCTTCAACGGATTTCAACGTCGTCGTTGCCGCCGTAGCGAACTCACCGCCGAACTAGGGTATGAGTTCGACCCCTTGTGAATTCTTCTCACTTCCGATTCTGAGCACAAGGTCAATGCAGTGTTCTTTACCACGTATGAGATCGATCCATCCACAAAGAATCTCCATTAGACTAGATTTGATTTGAAAAATTAGGGTTAGGTTTCCGCCGGACTCATCTCAGACCGACCGAGTTGTAGGAATCGGTTCCACCGATTTGGTTAGGCCAAAGCACAAGTGATTTTTGGTCTGGCCGGAAATTGCAAATCGGTGTGACCGATACCAGGACTTTGTGAAACCCTATGTCGGTGGGAAACGACACCTATGGGATCACAAGAATCCCTACTACGGTTGCGGGGCGCGGGGTTGTGAGAAGAGCAGGATTAGTAATTGACACGGGGATCATTTACCCAGGTTCGAGCCGCGAGGATGCGTAAAATCCTAGTCCTGCTTGGTGGATGTACTGAGTGTTCTTGAGCTCTCGAACTAGCTATGGGTGCTGCGTGGTTCGAAAGAGCCGAATCCTCTCTCTGTATGCCATGGGCCTCCTTTTATAGGCCAAAGGGGCTGCCACAGTGGCACACAGGAGGTGGAAAGGCCTACAGTAGTGCGAGCTTATCGCCCGTATTACAGGACAAGATGCATTTAATGCATGGCTTAGGTGTCCTTTCAGTTTATCGGGGACGGGAGCGAGGCCCGTTCGTCCGTCGCTGCTCCTCCTCGCTTCGACACACGCCCTGCCAGCGATGCATGTGATGCCATGTAGGCAGGCAAGCAGCTGAGGTGGCGCGGTGGTGGAGCCTCCACGAAGACCTGCATGCCGCCACGCAGGTGTGTGCTGAATTGGCCTGGAAGCTGCATGTTGCCACGCAGGTGCCTGCCCAGCTGGTTGGGCTGGCAGCTGCATGCGAACAGCGGTGGGGAGTTGGTTGATGCGGGCCTGGAAGTGGCCCTGCCGTCGCCTCTGGCAAGGGTCTTGTCGGGTGGCCCGGTAAGGGTCTTGCCGGGTGGCCCGGCAAGGGTCTTGCCGTGGCGCGTTGGCGTCCCCGGCAAGGATCTTGCCGGGGGTCTTGTGGGTTCCTTTGGTAAGGATCTTGATGAGGATTGTTGCTTCCCAACCCTCATCTGATCTTGAGCATTCTATGTCTTCACAAAGATCTGCATGCCACCATGGAGGTGCCTCTCGAGCCCTGGTCCAACGTGCTTGTTGACATTCGAGGCCGTGGGTTCAAGGGTGGCTCGCTCCGCTGGTGTGGGCGAGCTTCCCCAGCAAAGGGGCTCGCCGGGGCTGCGGAGGCCGCCCCCGGCAAGGTTCTTGCCAGGGCAACCTGCTTCGCCCATTTGCGCTTTGTGGCCTTGGTCCTTGATGTTGCCTTGTTTGTCTCGAACCTTCGGCTTCTCTCTGGCTTCCCTCCTTTGCCCTACTATGTGTGGCCGCGGCACGTGGCTCTGACTGCCCGTGCACAAGTAAAGGGGTCAAAAGAAGAGCCCCTACTTTAGTACACCGACACACTAGCAAACTAGGAGTCACCAAACTGTGCCTCGGTTTGACCGATTCCACATGTTTAGACTCCAAAGTTGCTTCGGCGTCACCGAGTTTTTCAAATCGGTAGCTCTGAAATGCTTCCTGTAGAAAACTAAAACTAAGTTTTTGACTCATTTTTTTGCAAAAACTCTGCACTTTGTGATGCTCATCTCCTCTACCTCATCTATATCTATTCATAGGGTCTGCTGTCAGCTTGATTTGCCAGAATGACTGACTAGAGTGATAGCCAGAAAAAATCAGAAGAGCAAGTGAACATGAGTGAGGGCACTAGTCCCTCTAGCAGCTCTGATGATGGCAGCAGGAGCACTCCAAGCAATTTTCCCAAGGAAGATACAAGGACAAGGGAGAAGAGAACCTCGGACTCAGAGGATTAGGACTATGTGGCTACTGAGGAGGAAGTAAGCTCCAAGAAGAAAGTGCTGGAAAATGAATATGGAACTGTTGCTGCAACAAAACCTGGTATGCACAAGAAGGCACCTGCATAGAGTGTTCCCATGTCAAAGTCCAGAACCTCCACTCAGGAAACTATGGTCTTCACACTTGAGCCAAGAGCAGGTGAAGAAGGGAAGAAGAGGGTCAGAAAAACTACAGCTAGAGTGATTGGAAATCCATCTATAAGGAAGGATTCTGCAAGTGAGGAGGAAGAGGAAGAAGAGGTTGTTGCTCGAGCACCTCCTGCTAAGGCACAGAAGCTAATGGGGGATGCCATCAAGTCTAGGGCAGCTCCTTCTAAGCCCAAGACAGCCCCCAAAGCTCCAGCTCAAGCTCCAAACGGAAGCACCAGGAACATACCTGCAACAGAAAAGAACAAGGCCCCAGTGCCTGAAGCTCCAGAAGAAGCTGAAGCCCAAGTGCTTAGGAAGCTCAAGCCCAAGATTCCAGAACACAATGACAGTCACCCAGTTGCTGAAAATATGAAGGAAAGAAAGGATGCTGGTCTCAGGAAATGGAGACAAGCAGATCCATATGCTGTGAGGAGGAGGACTGCAGTGGACTACAAGTTCCACACCAAAGAGCAAGAGGAGTTTTATGAGACAGTGTTATTGGGCAAGAAACCCATAGCCAGTGATATGAGATGGGTGGACTAGAAATTCATTGATGCTAATGTTGATCATTTTCCAGGGTGCATGAAAGCTTCAAAGCAAATGGTGTTGATGACTCTGTTGGTTAGAGGCTCACCAAACGGAATGATGAGCTCATTATGCAATTCTACTCAACAGCTCACTTCTATCCAGATAGAAGGATTGTGTGAATGACAGAAGGTCAGAGGCACCAATCAACAGTTGATGAGTGGGCTATGCTCATAAATGCCCTTGAAGAAGAAGAAAATGGCATAGATGTGTATGCTGAGAAGAAGAAAGATCACAACACCATGGCCAATATGTATAAGGAAATTCCAGATAAGGCCTTGGAGACACATAAGTTTGGGTCAGTCTACTATTTGTTGTCTGGTTTGGCCACCATAAACACCATCTTGAGGTACACTCTGTTGCCCAAATCTGGAGATCACGGGATGATCGGAGGCCATTCCATCAACTTGCTATAGTTGTTTGATGTTGTGCCATAGAAGTTCAAGGTCATGAGCTTGATTGTTGAGACAATCAAAAGGATAGCAGCTCACCAGAAAAGATCTTGTGGATATGCTCCACACATCCAAGAGCTAATCAATTCCAAGATGAAGCAAGGAGTGTATATTTTGGACAAAGAGCACCTTCCTTTGTTGCCTGAAATTGAGGACAACATAGTTGTCATGGATGTTGAAGATCCATCTTCAGTTGCAGCTCATGAGAAGAAGGAGAAAGCCAGAGCAGAAAAAGCAGCAAAGATGCCAAGTGCAGCAGAAGCTTCAGAAGTCTTTCTCACGTCAAATCAAGACCACCTTGGATTTTTGATTCAAGCAACCTTGAGGATTGAGAAGGGACTAGCTACCCTGACTCAAAACCAGGAGAGCTTGGAGAGGATCATTGAGACAAAATTCTATGATCTGGACTTGAAGGTGACTGAGATACAAAGCGCTGTTGAAGAACTCCAGGAAGAAGCACATGAGAGGAAGGGCAAAGCTACTACACAGGTGTTCCACAGAGTGCCTAGGGCACAGAGGTCTGCAGCAGTGCCAGTGATAGACACTAGAGCTACAACTTCAGCACCTGCAGCCACAGCTCCCACAACTCATGTTGCCCCTCCAGTGGCAACCCCTCCAGCTACAACATCATCTACAGATGCATTCGTCCTTGGAGTCATCTCAACACCTCCTTCTGAAGATCAAGCCTAGAGAGACGCATAGCACTATGCATTTTCGAGTTTTTTGGTAACTTGTTGCCAAAGGGGGAGAAATGTATAGATCATAGGCTTCAGAGAGAGAGAGAGAGAGATTGTCTCTTTTTGCTACTTATTCGCTTTGTTTGCTTTGCTTTCTTGATTGAGATACATTATGTTTGTTTGTGTGAGATACTTTGCATGATCATGTGCTTGATCATATCATACTTTATGCTTATGCTTGAATGATGACATTATCTATGTCTTGTATGATCATTCACTTTGCCTTGGTGATGAGTGCTTGTTCTTATTTATTATCATTTTGAGCGCTCCACCAAGATGTATGTGACATGGAAGAGTAACACATGATCCTAACAGATTGTGCATTTGGAGTCCAAAGCAAATTTTAAATAATGCACAAATTTAGGGGGTGCTCTTGCTTATCATATACTTCTCAAAGCGACATTGTACTTCATTCTTATTATCATTTGTCGAAGCTTTGACCTATATGTTGTCATCAATTACCAAAAAGGGGGAGATTGAAAGTGCAACTAATCCCTGGGTGGTTTTGGTAATTCTTAACAACATATAATTCATTGAACTAATGCTATTTCAAGATGATCATTTCAGAAAGTTAAATGATTGGCATGGCATGGACTAGAGATGTGGACCCCTCAAAATGCAAAGGACATATATTGGCAACAAGCTCAAGACTCTACATTTTCATTTTAATGATCCAAGATCACATTGAGTCCATAGGAAAGCCAATACTATTAAAAGGGGATGAGGTGTTGCTTAATGGCTTAGTTGCTCAAAATACTTAGTGATATGCTCCAAAACCCTCAACCACTTTCTCATTTCCACATATGTCCTAAACCTAAAAGTCAAATTCAGCCCCACCGATTTGATCTATCCGGCGCCACCGAGTTTCATTTGACATAGCCACTGCCACAAACCCTAGTTACTTCGGTCTCACCGACAGGGATCTTGGTCTCACCAAGATGGGATTGCAAACTCTCTGTTTCTTTTTTTAACATTTCGGTCTCATCGAAATGAGCAAATCGGTCCCACGGAGTCTGCATTGCAAACTCCCTGTTTACTTTTCATAACACTTCGGTCCCACGAAAGTGAGCGGGGAGGGCGGTCGACGGCCCCGCTTGCTGCCACTTCAACGGGCTAGATTGGTCGAGAGGGGGTGGCCGAGCCTCGCCCCCGCCCCTTTATAAAGAGGGGAGCGGGAGGAACGGCGCCTTTCAACCCTTCGCCATCTGCCTCTCCCCATTCCCACTTCCTCCTTTCTTCTGCCATGGCGAGGGGGCGTGGCGATGCTTCATCGGTGACGGCGAGGGTCTCGGCTCGACAACGCATTGCCCCTCCCCAAGAGCTTGTAGCGGCGGAGCCGGCCGTAAGAGGGAGGGGGAGGGGGCGAGGTCGAGGCCGTCGTGGCGCTCGAGGGAGAGGAGGACGGGACGGCAGATCTGCCTCACCTCGGCCAACTGTCCCTCCTCCGGTGGAGGGCCACGTCGAGGACAACCCTTGCGAGTTCTTCGTCAGGCTGCATCAGCCACCGCGTCGTCGTCTTCGTCTTCCGACTCCATTCGCGCGGGAGATGGAGCTGGATCCGCCGCGGGCGTTGCGGCTGCACATGAGGGGTTGTGGAAACGGCAGCATGTGGGCCGACGTCGAGTTCCCCGCCCCTCACGTCATGTATCTCCGCCGAGGGTAGAAGTCCTTTGCCCGCATCCACAACTTGACGGTGGGGCTCGTTCTCTTCTTCAAGTTAATGGAGAACGGCTTGCTCTCTTTCAAGGTCTTTGGAGATCTTGGAACTCGCTTGAAGTGCTGCGTGGAGAGCTCCTCATCCGACGGGAACACTTGCTCGAGTGGGAGTGACGAGGAGGACAGCAGGGCAGATGGCGGGGACGAGTCCGACTTGGTGTCAGACGCCCCGTGCCTGGGCGGGTGCGGCAACACCAGTATCTGCGCCTGGCTGTTCCTCCGGCCGGACCCACCGAGGGAGGGGCCAGCTCCTTGGACTCCTCGGGGCCGCCTTCTTGGGCGGCTGGCGTAGGGAAGCCAGGGAAGGCGAGGAAGGCGGGTGGTGGGCCGTCAAGTTGGAGTATGTAGGCACCGACGCCTTCATTGACGGGCCGCTGCCTCATCTTCCAGCTCTTTCCCCGGTGCTGCCACCGCTGACCCTCTCCTAGGCGATCGCCGGCATGTTCTCTTGGTGTCTTCTGCTGCTTGTACCTCGCCTAGGCGCCCCTTTTGCCCTTTCTCTCTCTTGTCTCATTTCCTGAGGAGAGGGACAAGAAAGGGGTTACGAGCACCTTATCTCTTTTTAGTCTTGTAAGCCTTCGGGCCTTTGTTAACTTTAGAACTTGTAATCCCCTTGCTCATGTTTTTCGTTTTGTATGAACTGTACCTGTACGGGATGTTTTTTAGTGAAAAAGGGATGTTTGTCGGGTTTTTCGTTCACGGGTGGAACCCACGACAAGGAGTGAATCCTCGTTATTTTTTAAGACAAACTTTTTCGCCCGGCAACAGGCCTTGCCGTCCCCCCACTTCGCTCGACCTTTTTCACACCCTTAGCGGAGGCACGGATGAGGTGGGCTTAGGCTCCTCGTTTCTCTTCTTTGCTGCCACGGCTACGACCAAACTCAGACCCAGGGGATAATCCTTGGGTGCCGAAAAAGGGGAGCACGGTAGCTTAGAAATAAAACGAGGTTTCACGTATCCCAGTCCATAATGAAATGCATGATAGAGGATAGAGAACTTATCTGGATCTGCAGCCCCCGGCAACCATGTCTTGTCATGGATGGATCCTTGTCCTTGCAGCCCCCGGGAACTTTGGCTTGCCGGGGCCCGGACGCCGGTTCGTCCCCTTTCTTCCAAAATAGCTCGGCAGGAATACTTATGTGTCCTGCGTACCAAAGAAGACAGAGAAGAACAGAGAGACGCGCACTCGACCTCTAAGCTAGGGGTTAGCCGCCGCTAAGCACTATCAACCCTAACAAAGGAAGAGACTCAACCTAGCATGCATGCTATAACTTAGGGCGCCAACGCTTCGTTTATTTATGCTCAGGGTCTGCGCCTGGCTTTGTACAAAGGGTTACATGCCTTGCCGGCAAGGCTTGTACAAAAGGGTCGCTTGTCGGGAGGCCCGGCAGCTGCACCTTATGGGTAAAACTTGTGAGATGCTCGATGTTCCAGGAGTTGCTCACTAGAATAGCATCTTCGGTCTCCAGCAGGACTGCGCCGGGTCTGGTGACTCGTGTTACCCGATAAGGGCCTTCCCACTTCGGCATCAACTTGTTGGAATTCTTGGCCGACTGAATGTGCCGAAGAACAAGGTCGCCTTCCTCAAAGCTCCGGGCATGAACCTTGCGGCTATGGTAGCAGCGCAAGGCTTGCTGGTAGCGTGCTGCTCTCACAGCCGCCCGGAGACAATCTTCCTCAAGGAGCGTTGTGTCATCTTGGCGCGGTTGCTCTTGCTCAAGCTCATCATAAGCAAGCACTCGAGGAAACCCGTATATGAGTCTGTGGGGAGAACTGCTTCTGCCCCGTAGACCAGGGCAAAGGGTGTCTGGTCGGTGGCTCGATTTGGCGTCGTTCTGATCGACCAAAGAACCGCCAAAAACTCATCAATCCAGCGCCTTCCACTCTTGCGCAGCCTGTCAAAAGTCTTCATTCTCAAGCCTCACAAAACTTCAGCATTTGCTCTCTCTGCTTGGCCGTTGCTTCGTTGATGTGCCATGGAAGCAAAACAGACCCTGCTGCCGAGATCCTCAATGTATTGCATGAAGGCATGGCTTGTGAACTGTGTGCCATTGTCGGTGATGACCCTGTTGGGCACCCCAAAATGGCACACTAGTCCCTTGAAGAACTTGATGGCTGACTGCACCGTCACCTTCCTCACTGCTTCCACCTCTGGCCACTTTGTGAACTTGTCGATTGCAACGTACAAGTACTCAAAGCCCCCGACAGCACGAGGGAAGGGGCCCAATATGTTGAGTCCCCAGACCGAGAAGGGCCAGGAGAGAGGGATGGTTTGAAGGGCTTGAGTTGGTTGATGAAGCTTCTTCGAATGGAACTGGCACGCTTTACACTTGGTTACTAGTGTCGTCGCATCCTGGAGGGCGGTGGGCCAGAAGAAACCTTGCCGGAAAGCTTTGCCGGCAAGGGCCCTCGACCCTATGTGGGAGCCACATATGCCTCCATGTATCTCTGCCAACAACTTTAGTCCTTCCTCCCGGGAGATGCACTTCAATTTCACCCCATTCGGTCTTTTCTGTACAATACATTATCAATGAATAGGTATAGAGCAAACCGGCGGGCTACTCTTTCTGCCTCTTCCTGCTCCTCAGGAAGCTCTCCTTTCTGGAGGAATCGGATGGTGTGTTGTGCCCATGCCGGAGCATGTGGCTCGACGACAAGGACGAAAGGCATCTCTTCTGCCACGGGAGGGGTCGTCTCTACGGCCATGACCTGAGGTCCTGCCGGAGTCGGTTACCCTGCGGCAGTATCGGCATCCACGGCAACATCTTCGTCGGCGGCTCCGGGGAGCTCGGTGGGGAAGTACTTGTCGGAGCCTAGCTTCCTCCGTTTGCTTTGCCCGGTTGATGGCTCAACGGATGGTTGAGTTAACTGAAGCACAAAAGTACCTGGTTCCATAGGTAGCTTGAGGGCAGCGCGCTTTGACAGGTAGTCGGCGATGTCGTTCTCCGTCCGAGGGACATGCTCCGCTTGTATACCGTCAAAGCGCTCCTCCAGTTTCCTCACCTCATCTATGTAAGCTTCCATCAACGGGCTTTGATAATCTTTGTTGATCTGCCTGATGATGAGCTTTTTAACACCGAGGTCTGCCACGATCCTGAGACCGGCAAGCAAACCCTTGTACTCGGCGGTGTTGTTGGTTGACATCTCCCGGGGGAAGTGCATCTGGATGACATACTTGAGGTGCTCTCCGGTGGGTGCGACAAGAAGCACACCAGCACCGGTGCCTTGCAGCGAGAAGGCACCATCAAAGTACATGATCCAGTTGCGGCTCGTTTCCTTGCCGGGGAGAGTGGTCTCCTGCACCTCTTCATCGGGCGTCGAGGTCCATTCTGCAACAAACTCCGCCAAGACTCTGCTCTGAATCGTCGAGGTACTTTCGAACTTCAGACCGAAACTTGACAACTCCAGGGCCCATTCCACGATCCTCCCCGTTGCATCTGGGTTATGCGGTATCCGTTGCAATGGGAGGCGGGTGACCACCATGATCTCGTGCACTTGGAAGTAATGGTGCAGCTTCCTCGAGGCCATAAGGAGGCCGAAGAGCAGCTTTTGCACACCTGAGTACCTCGACCTAGCCCCCTGCAGGAGGGAGCTGACGAAGTAGACAGGGTGCTACATCATTTTATTCTTTTGCGCCACTTCACCCGGTTGCGTGGACCCTGTTGCACTGGCATCAGACCCCGCCGGGGACTCAGTCTTGTCGGGACCGAGCCCTGCCGGGGAGGGTTCCGGCTCGCCATCCATTGACTCTGCCGCTACTGCTGCCCCTTCGCCAATCTCTCTCTGCGCCACTAGTGTGGCGCTAATCACCAGATTTCTTGCCGCTAGATACAGCAGCAACGGCTCTTGTGGTTTGGGCGCAACCAGCACTGGGGTAGAGGAGAGGTATTTCTTCAAATCTTGTAGCGCTGCCTCGGCCTCTGGGGTCCACTCCACTGGGCCCGCTTTCTTCAAAATCTTGAAGAAAGGAAGGGCACGCTCCGTGGACTTGGAGATGAATTGGCTCATGGCGGCAACGCAGCCAGTGAGCCGACGCACGTCCTTGATCCGTTTGGGTGCCTCAATGTGCTCGATGGCCTCGATCTTATCTGGGTTTGCTTCAATCCCGCGCTGGGACACAAAGAACCCGAGAAGCTTGCCAGACAGAACACCGAAGACACACTTCTCAGGGTTCAATTTGAGGTTAATCTTGCGCAGGTTTGCAAATGTCTCCTCCAGATCTTGCACAAGGGTTGCTTTGTCCTTGGTTTTGACCACTATGTCATCCATGTAAGCTTCCATATTTCTATGTAGCTAGGGCTCAAAACCAATTTGGACCGCTCTTGCAAAGGTTGAGCCAACACTCTTCAACCCGAAAGGCATCCGTAAAAAGCAATACGTACCACATGGGGTGATGAATGCTGTCTTCTCACCGTCCTCTTTTGTCATGAAGATCTGGTGGTATCCCGAGTAAGCGTCGAGGAATGATAGCAGGTCACACCCAGCCGTGGAGTCAACAATCTGGTCGATGCGTGGTAACGGGAAGGGATCCTTTGGACAAGCCTTATTGATGTCTATGTAGTCAATACACAGCCTCCACTTTCCGTTTGCCTTGCGCACTACTACCGGATTGGCCAACCACGTCGAATGGAGTACTCCTCTCACCAAGCCTGCCGCCTCTAGTTTTCTGATCTCCTCCTTGATGAACTCCTGCCTTTCCAGAGCTTGCTTCCTGACCTTCTGCTTGACAGGTCGCGCATGAGGACAGACAGCAAGATGGTGCTCAATCACTTCCCTGGGAACGCCGGGGATGTCGGAAGCTTGCCATGCAAACACATCCACATTTGCCCGCAGGAAAGTGACAAGCTCGCTTTCCTATTTGCCATCGAGGGTGGAGCTTATGGTGAAAGCTCCCCCCGTGCCGTCCTCCTTGACGGGCACCTTCTTGGTCTCTAGCGGTGCAGCTCTGGACTTCTTGCTCTTGCCGGCGGAGCTCTCTGGCACATTCTCAACGGGAGCGCAACACCCCGAAGAGGTGTGCTTGCCGGAGTGGGTGCGAGTGGTCTTGCCGGTCTTCTTCCCTCTCGGGGCTCCGTTGGCAGGAGCAGGTACCTGGGCGGCAGCGGCTGCAACTGCTTCCTGGTAGAGTTGGTCGGCGCAAATCAACGCGTCTTTCTTGTCGGAGGGGACAGTGATGATGTTCATCGGCCCGGGCATCTTCAGCATGTTGTAGGCGTAGTGTGAAGCCGCCATGAACTTGGCTAGTGCCGGGTGGCCGAGGATCCCGTTGTAAGGTAAGGGGGTCTCGGCTACATCGAAGACAATCCTCTCCATCCTGTGGTTTAGCTCACCTCTGAACGTCACGGGCAGCGTGACCTTTCCTTTCGGCTGGCTCCTCCCTGGGTTGACCCCTTGGAACATGCCCGTCTCCTCAAGGTCTCCATCAGGGATTTGCGGCCTCTTGATCACAATAGGCGAGATCAAGTTCAGATCGGCCCCGCCGTCAACCAGCATCTTCGTCACCTTGAGGTTGCGGATTGTTGGTGAGACCAACAACGGCAAGCATCCGACCGCGATGGTGCGGTCAGGATGGTCCTCGGTGTCGAAGATTATGGGCGTGCTGGACCATCTTAGCGGCTTCCATGCGTCGAGTGACGGCTCCACTGCTATGATCTCACGCACCCACTGCTTGAGCTAGCAGTGTGATGTATGCAGCGAGGCGCCACCATCGATGCACATGGCCTCTGTGGCTTTCTGGAACTCGTGGTCGCCGGACTGATCGCCCTCATCATGATCATTGTCTTCCTGCTTCTTGTCATGGCCCCGAGCGGGCCTCTCTTGCTGATTATCTTTGTTGTGGCAGCCTCCTTGGCCGCCACGCTTCTTGCCGGATCCTTCGACACCCTCTTGACCCTTCTCCTTGTCCCATCGTTCGTACTCGGCTTTCTGCTTCTCAGCGAGCAGCTCTACTTGCCGGCAGTTCTGGAGATCGTGGCCTTTGGTGCGGTGGATCTTGCAATACTGCTTGTCGGAGCCTCCTGGCTTGTCGGCAGCCACCAAGGCCCGGCAAGCGGCACACCCGACAACCTCCTTGCCGGGGTCACTTGCCTTGGGCTTCTTGGTGGCGCCGGTGTCGTCGGATCCCTCAACGACAAGCATGGTCTTGCCACTGCGCTTCCTGTTATGGCGCCGACACTTCTTCACCGGGGAGGCGGTATCATCTGTGGAGTCGGTTTCCGCGCCGGTGTCTTCGCCGGGGTACTTCCTTCCCTCTTCAGTGTGAGCGCATCGATCGGCCAGAACATAAAGCTCGGCCACATCCCTGACCTTGTTCATCGCCAGCTCTTCACGCATCTTACGATTGCGCACATTTTGATGGAATGCACTGATCACGGTGGCAGGATGAACGTCGGGGATGTTGTACTGCACTCGGCTAAACCTTTGGATGTACTTGCGCAAGTTTTCCCCTTCCTTCCGGGGGATGATATGCAGATCACTCGCCTGGCCATGAGCTTGGTGGCCTCCGATAAAGGTGCCAACAAACTCATGACACAGATCCGCCCAGGAAGAAATGGAGTCTACTGGCAAGTGCATCAACCATGACATAACATTGGGCTTGAGTGCCAGCAGAAAGTAATTGGCAAGCACCTTGTCGTCGTGGGCCCCAGCAGCTTGCATCGCGATGGTGTAGATACCGAGGAACTCCGATGGGTGAGTCTTGCCGTTGTACTTTTCGCCAACGTCAGGCTTGAGCGTGCGGTGGGAGGGCCACTGGAACTGCCTCAGCTCACGGGTGAAGGCCGGACAACCTACCTCGTAAGGTAGGCCACCGTAGCCTCCCGGCACTGGGTAGTCTGTAGTGGGCCCTGCCCGCCTGTCCGACTGGTGGCGCGCGTCACGCCGGCGCTCGATGGTGGTTCGAGCGTCTTCATGGACTCATGCCCGAAGAACCTGGCATTGGTCGCGGTGGGTTTGCGGGTCGGACGATGCTATGGAGATATCATCACAAGCGTCGTCGTGACGGACCGACACCCACGGTAGTCGGGATGGAGGAGGGGAGTGCACTGTGGCCGCATCACCTCCAGTCCGGCCTCCGTTGGCATGCGGTGGCCCGACAGAGCGATAGCCTACGGGTCCCGTTGGCCGCAACTCATCCTTGTTGGCGATGCCGATGAGGCTCCGGACGGTGTCCCTCCATTCGTCGAGCTTCTCCGCGGCGGGAGTAAAATCGAGGAGCAGCTACGCGCGTGCTAGGGCTTCTGCTGGCGTGGGTGGTGGCGAAAGCTGTGTCGACCGCGATGCGCCTCGACTTATAACCGCGTTAGAAGGAGCCGCGTCACGGCCCCACAGCCGTTCGCCATCTCCGTTAGCACCTCGGCGCGCATGCTGGCCTTCCTCATCATGTGAAGGGCGCATGGGACTCTTCCTAGGAGGGCGCCCAAGGTCACCAGCAGGGCGGCGCTGCTCGTCACGCACAACCTGAGACGAGCGCACTGTGGGTGTCGGTGTTGGCGTCTTGGAGGCCGCCACGCCGCCGTCTGGTGGGATGGCAGCGCCCCTGGAGGGCCCCGTGCCTCCTGCGGGGTGCCCGACTCCGTCTCCGGAGCCCGCGACTGGTGGCTCATCGCCTGGCGCGCGAACGACGCCACTCGCCGGGCCTGGACCGCCAGAGTGATGTGGATGTTCGCGGGTCGTGCCACGGGTTCTCTCCGCGACTGGCCCGATACTGGTCCGCACTACCCGACGAACCGATCGCCGTGGTCGTCTTCTTCTTAGGAGCCATGGCGATGAAGAACAGCTAGGTCAACTGCTAGACCAGATTCTCATAATTGCGCCCCCTACTTGGCGCGCCAAAGATGTCGGTGGGAAACGACACCTATGGGATCACAAGAATCCCTACTACGGTTGCGGGGCGCGGGGTTGTGAGAAGAGCAGGATTAGTAATTGACACGGGGATCATTTACCCAGGTTCGGGTCGCGAGGATGCGTAAAACCCTAGTCCTGCTTGGTGGATGTATTGAGTGTTCTTGAGCTCTCGAACTAGCTATGGGTGATGCGTGGTTTGAAAGAGCTGAATCCTCTCTCTGTATGCCATGGGCCTCCTTTTATAGGCCAAAGGGGCTACCACAGTGGCACACAGCAGGTGGAAAGGCCTACAGTAGCGCGAGCTTATCGCCCGTATTACAGGACAAGATGCATTTAATGCATGGCTTAGGTGTCCCTTCACTTTATCGGGGACGGGAGCGAGGCCCGTCCCGTCCGTCGCCGCACCTCCTCGCTTCGACACGCGCCCTGGCCAACGATGCATGCGGTGCCATGTAGGCAGGCAAGCAGCTGAGGTGGCGCGATGGTGGAGCCTCCACGAAGACATGCATGCCGCCACGCAGGTGTGTGCTGAGTTGGCCTGGAAGTTGCATGTTGCCATGCAGGTGCCTGCCCAGCTGGTTGGGCTGGCAGCTGCATGCGAACGGCAGTGGGGAGTTGGTTGATGCGGGCCTGGCAGTGGCCCTGCTGTTGCCTCTAGCAAGGGTCTTGTCGGGTGGCCCGGTAAGGGTCTTGCCGGGTGGCTCGGCAAGGGTCTTGCCGTGGCGCGCTGGCGTCCCCGGCAAGGATCTTGCCAGGGGTCTTGTGGGTTCATTCGGTAAGGATCTTGATGAGGATTGTTGCTTCCCAACCCTCATCTGATCTTGAGCATTCTATGTCCTCACAAAGATCTGCATGCCACCATGGAGGTGCCTCCCGAGCCCTGGTCCAACGTGGTTGTTGACATTGGAGGCCGTGGGTTCAAGGTTGGCTCGCTCCGCTGGTGTGGGCGAGCTGCCCCGGTAAAGGGGCTCGCCGGGGATGCGGAGGCCACCCCCGGCAAGGGTCTTGTCGGGGCAACCTGCTTCGCCCGTCTACGCTTTGTGGCCTTGGTCCTTGATGTTGCCTTGTTTGTCTCGAACCTTCGGCTTCTCTCCGGCTTCCCTCCTTTGCGCTGCTATGTGTGGCCGCGGCGTGTGGCTCTGACTGCCCATGCACAAGTAAAGGGGTCAATAGAAGAGCCCCTACTTTTGTACACCGACACCCTAGCAAACTCGGAGTCACCGAACTGTGCCTCGGTTTGACCGATTCCATAGCTCCCACAACTCATGTTGCCCCTCCAGTGGCAACCCCTCCAGCTCCAACATCATCTACAGATGCATTCATCCTTGGAGTCATCTCAACACCTCCTTCCGAAGATCAAGCCTAGAGAGACGCATAGCACTATGCATTTTCGAGCTTTTTGGTAACTTGTTGCCAAAGGGAGAGAAATGTATAGATCATAGGCTTCGGAGAGAGAGAGAGAGAGAGAGAGAGAGAGAGAGAGATTTGTCTCTTTTTGCTACTTATTCGCTTTGTTTGCTTTGCTTTCCTGATTGATATACATTATGTCTGTTTGTGTGAGATACTTTGCATGATCATGTGCTTGATCATATCATACTTTATGCTTATGCTTGAATGATGACATTATCTATGTCTTGTATGATCATTCACTTTGCCTTGGTGATGAGTGATTGTTCTTATTTATTATCATTTTGAGCGCTCCACCAAGATGTATGTGACATGGAAGAGTAACCCATGATCCTAACAGATTGTGCATTTGGAGTCCAAAGCAAATTTTAAACAATGCACAAATTTAGGGGGAGCTCTTGCTTATCATATACTTCTCAAAGCGACATTGTACTTCATTCTTATTATCATTTGTCGAAGCTTTGCTTATCATGTTGTCATAAATTACCAAAAAGGGGGAGACTAAAAGTGCAACTAATCCCTGGGTGGTTTTGGTAATTCTTAACAACAGATAATTCATTGAACTAATGCTGTTTCAAGATGATCATTTTAGGAAGTTAAATGATTGGCATGGCATGGACTAGAGATGTGGACCCCTCAAAATGCAAACGACATATATTGGCAACAAGTTCAAGACTCTACATTTTCATTTTAATGATCCAGGATCACATTGAGTCCATAGGAAAGCCAATACTAAAAGGAGATGAGGTGTTGCTTAATGGCTTACTTGTTCAAAATGCTTAGTGATGTGCTCCAAAACCCTCAACCACTTTCTCATTTCCACATATGTCCTAAACCTAAAAGTCAAATTCGGCCCCACCGGTTTGATCTATCCGGCGCCACCGAGTTTCATTTGACATAGCCACTGCCACAAACCCTAGTTACTTCGGTCTCACCGATAGGGATCTTGGTCTCACCAAGATGGGACTGCAAACTCTCTGTTTCTTTTTTTAACATTTTGGTCTCACCGAAATGAGCAAATCGGTCCCACCGAGTCTGCATTGCAAACTCCCTGTTTACTTTTCGTAACACTTTGGTCCCACGAAAGTGAGCGAATTTGTTCCACCGAGTTTGCCTGACGAACCCACTGTGTACCTATTGCTGAAATCGGTCCAACCGAGTTTATGCGATCGGTCACACTGAGATTACGTTATGCCCTAACCCTAGCATATCGGTCCCACCGAGATGACTATATCAATCCACCGAAAATCCTAATGTTCACATTTTTACCTGGATCAGTCTGACCGAGTTTGCTGATTCAGTCCCACCGAGTTTGGGAATCTGTGTGTAACGGTTAGATTTTGTGTGGAGGCTATATATACCCCTCCACCCACTCTTAATTCATGGAGAGAGCCATCAGAACAAACCTACTCTTCCACTACTCATTTTCTGAGAGAGAACCACCTACTCATGTGTTGAGACCAAGATATTCCAATCCTACCATTGAATCTTGATCTCTAGCCTTCCCCAAGTTGCTTTCCACTCAAATCATCTTTCCACCATAGCCAAAGCTGTGAGAGAGAGTTGAGTGTTGGGGAGACTATCATTTGAAGCACAAGAGTAAGGAGTTCATCATCAGCACACCATCTATTACCTATTGGAGGGTGGTGTCTCCTAGATTGGTTAGGTGTCACTTGGGAGCCTCTGTCAAGATTGTTGAGTTGAACCAAGGAGTTTGTAAGGGCAAGGAGATCGCCTACTTCATGAAGATCTACCCTAGTGAGGAAAGTCCTTCGTGGGTGATGGCCATGATGGGATAGACAAGGTTGCTTCTTCATGACCCTTCGTGGGTGGAGCCCTTCGTGGACTCGTGCAACCATTACCCTTCGTGGGTTGAAGTCTCCATCAATGTGGATGCACGATAGCACCACCTATCGGAACCACGCCAAAAATCTCCGTGTCAACATTGCATTTGCTCCCTCCAACCCCCCCCCCTCGCATTTACTTTCTTGCAAGTTGCATGCTTTACTTTCTGCTGCTCATATACTCTTTGCATGCTTGTTTGAATTGTATTGAGATTGCTTGACTTGTGCTAAGTTGCTAAAATCTGCCAAGAACTAAAATTGGGAAAAGGTTAAGTTTTTATTCAAGTAGTCTAATCACCCCCCCCCCTCTAGACATACTTTCAATCCTACAATACCAATGACGACTTTTGGGTCCTCTTGGGATTCATCTGCTGAGAGGTGGTGAACTTGCCCTTGAATGGTCCTCTGGGCAAAATGTGGCCCCATATGGTTGACTTGCGGTCTAAACGGAGCATTTGACTTGTCGCTCTTGGGGCACTGTCTGGCATAATGTCCGATTTGCCCACAGTTGAAGCATGAATTGTTGCACTGGCACTCTTCGCATACCGGACTGGTTACGACGTTCTTGACTTAGTAGTGGTCTTGTTCACATTCTGATGCCAGTTAGGCTTGTACTCAACCTGAGTCTGCTGCCAAGTACGAGCCTTCTGCACTGGTTGTCTATCCTTCTTAGGCTCGAATTTGCACTTGTGATCATTATTAACAGGCTTGTTGTCATGCACGAGCTTGTGTTCCCTTTTTGCGATGAGGGCCTTGTTTACCAGAGTTTGGAAATCCGGAAAGTCGAGCATACTGAGTGTGCATCTGAGGTGTTGATTCAGTCCTCCAAGAAATCTATCGATCTTCCTTTCTTCTGTGGCCACATCATAGAGAGAGTAAGGGCCAAATGGTTGAACTTGTGTAGGTACTCACTCAGTGACAGGCTTCCTTGGGTGAGAGCAAGGAATTCGCACTGCTTGACCTTCATAATGCCGGCGGGAATATGGTACTTGCAGAAATGGTCCTTGAATTTAGTCCAAGTAATTTCTTCGTCCGTAGGCCACATAGCCTTAGCATTATCCCACCATATAGCAGCAACTTCCTCAAGATAATGTGTAGCAAACAGAACCTTGTCAGCTTCTTCAGTGCGAGCAATCTCAAGCTTCTTCTCAATAGTCCTTAACCAATCATCAGCTTCCAAAGGATTGATAACTTGATTGAAACTGGGAGGCTTGGTCCTCTAAAAATCTGACAACTTGGAGTGATGACCATTTTGATTTCCATTCTGCCTAACCATAGCTCGTACACTCTTCAACAGCTCAACCAGATCGTTGTTCCTTCTTTCTTCAAACATATGCATAATTTGCTCAGTGGATGGCGGATGTGGCGGTGGTGGCCGGTATGGCTTGGGGGAATGTCCTGCCTCTGTTGCTGAGCGAGGAATAGAGACATCCTCACAAGCGTGGCTGCTGCTGCCTCCACATGTCGTTCTACTGTTTGTTTTCCCAATATAAAGCAACCGAGATGAGAAATATCCAAAAATGGGAAGAAAAGCCAGCGACAAGTCGAAAGAAAGCGGCAAAAAAGAAATCAAGGCGAATAATAAAAAAAGGTTCCAGCATAATTATACATAGACTCATACATGAAAAGTAAACATCATGATGGGTTCGACTACCCTCATACATGAGACTAAGCATCATGACACATGTGACTACATCCGTACATCAACCTCATGACGTCTGCGGATACTCTAATGATCTAGTGCTCGGTGGGTGCTGCGGGCTCCTCTCCTCAGCCGGACTCAGATCCTGAGCTGATAGTGGAAACCTTCGGGTTAAAAGTGACACAATGGTACTGCCTCGAGGACTCTCCCTCAGGGGCAGGTGCGGGGTGATACCTAAGCATAGGGGCTGCAGGAGTGGCGACAAGGGAAGCCCATGCAGCAGGGGCATTGTGAGGAGTCACTGCCAAAGGGTTCGTGGTACCCTGAGTGGTCACCAGAGTAACAGGAGTAACAGAGGCTGAAGGAACGAACAGAGTGAATCCGACAGTGGGTGGAGGGTTCCTATTTCAAGCAGCCCCTATTGCTATCGGGGCTCGGGTTAACTCTCAGGCCAACTCATAGATCAAGAGATAACTGTCAGTGATATAGCGAGAAAGGTGGCTAGCAGGACGATCGCACGCCGGATCAATAAAAGGGAAGCGGACACGCCCGTTCTCGTGAAGATATAGGTAGAAGTAGAAACCTGGATGGGCCTGCATGCGAACCTCATTGTAGCGCAAGTCTACAAGAGCTCGAGTGCATCAAACTGGATGGCCTGAGACAACGTGGAAGCGAAACCACCCTTAGAGGAACGGGTGTAAGCGCCGGAAGGAGAATTATAGTGTAGAGTGACCTCCGCGTAATACTCGTACAGTGAACTGGCCAGATGCTCCTGATGCACCTGATACACTGGATCATCACCCTCTGGGTAGAATCGGCACCACACGTTCTGAAACAGGTGCGACGACGTGAACGGTGCTGGCTCGAACTGGTACAAGATCGGAACTGGAGCCATCTACACTCACAATCATTAGACGGTTAGTAATAAGAATAAATAAAATGCATGCAATGCAGCAACCAATTTCTATTACTACTGGCACTCAAACTAAGATAACTACTGTTCATCCAGCGCATTGACGGTCTAGCGTGTCCTACAGTCAGCACGGCTCTGATACCAAGTGTTGTGGCACCCCGGCTTAGAGCAACCGGTTTACCTTGCATTGACAGCTCAAAGACCAAGTCTTCTCGCAACACACAACAATATGGTACAGAAAACAACCGCTTTATTGATGCTAGCGGGAACATAGGTTCAATATTACATCAAGTTGCAAGGCCAAGCAGCACACATGGTGTGGCTGAACAATATGTACATTATTTAATGAACATGAAGGGGGCCTCTATCATGATAACTACGTGGCAGCAGAACGACGACGTAGCGGAACTCCATAGCACAAGGACACCGATGTGGACACGATCTAGACTCACAAAGCACTCTGATCCGATAAGCATGTCGTAAAATCCGGCATGACACGCTAGGTCAGTACATTGAATGTACTTGTAAGCTCATAACAAGCATAAGCACAATGGCAAACAATATCATGACAATTAATCAGGTTAGATGCAATGCAAGAAATACTACTAATGCAGTGATGCATCAACTTTTGCACTGAGTCCCGCGGACTCTCTTACCATACGGGTTACCTCGTAACCAAAACGGTGATCGTACCCAGATCACAAACAAAACCAACCCTTTGGTTCCAACAACGATCATCTTCATGATCTCACAAATCATCACATAGCCAATGCCAGACATAAAACTTAGTGTGCAAGATTACTTATTAATGTTGATCCATGGTGTGACTTACTCATGAGCTATGTCTGTAATCGAGGATGCGGCTATCGATAGATTGAAAATGCACTCTGCAGAAGCGCACTTTACCCACACCACGGAACCCGTGGCCTCGCACTCCCATTCGGGTGGACCAACGACATTCCATCAGAACCCTCCCTTTGCCATGACACTCTCCCGGCCACTCCAACTAACTCCCCACTGGGCTAAGTCATAGGTGGCCCCATGCCTACCAAAGGCATCAACGGCAACCGTCCTGGCAAAACGGTCCCAAACGGGGACAAGGTACCATAACAACAAACGGGCACAGAAGGTTATGTCTACTTACCGGGCCATGGTACCACATGCCCATAACCATCCCTGATTGGAGGTACCGACCAGAGGCATGACAACAAACCGAATAATGACCTTCCCATAAAGGCAAATGTGGTTGCACAGACCATGACTCGATCAACGTTATGTTCAAGTTGAGTTAACATCAGTTTTAACTTGAAATAAAAATAACTCGAGTCACAATATGCCATGAACATGCAACTATTCGACATGCATCACATACCACTCAAAGTGAACAGATCAACATCATCAAAATTTCTACTTGCACTACTCATCATTAAACTCTACTGGTTTTTACTTTACTGATTTTAGCACTCATCATTTTGGTTACACCATAATATATTAAAATCAGTTAACCACATAATGAAACTATCATCATATATATCGAATGCATAACCACACAATCTAAACTTCTTCTACTGCCTTAAACTAATTCAAGCATTTAAACAGTACTATAAACTAAGCATTTCCATCATGACAAAGTAATTAATCCAAGCAATATTTATTTAAACAATTAAAATGCATGAAAAATAACTCATATTCAAGTTTGAAACCATAGATATTGAAATTAAACCATACAAATGTTGGTGTGGCTTGCCTTAGTGCAGAGGAGGCTCACACCCCTCCTAGTTCTCTTCAAGACAAGTTTGTTCTTCGGAAAACATTTAAAAACAATAAAAAGAAATATCAAGAACCCTTCTGAAATTCACCAAAAAATCTAGACAGCAGAGAAAATTCTCATTTTTGGTGTGCTGCTAGATCTTTTCAATAAGAACACAAGGCAAAAAGAATCAATTCATTTGGACTTATGGTTTAAAGTTATAGTTGGTCAAAGTTTCTGGTCAAAATTTGATTAAATTTGAATTAAAAGAAAAAACAAAGGGGGGGTGACGTCGATGGCGTATTCCAGGAATACGCCATCACTCATACCGCTTCGAGCATGAGCGGTGAGGCTGACAACGGGCCCCACGCGTTAGGTCGGGGAAGAGAGAGAGAGAGAGAGAGAGAGAAACAGAGACGTGCGGCGCTTCGTCGACACATTCTCTGACGAGGAGTGCTCGGCGGCCAGATCAAGAGGGATAGATGGATAGAGGAGACGCTCACGCACCTGCCTGTACCCGTGGCTTGGCTAGAGGTAGACGGACGGGGTCGGAACGAGCTTCTCCAGCGGTTGCAGAAAGCGGAGCTCGCCGGAGTTGAGGAAGACGGCAACGTGGGGCTGCACCAGGGGCTCCAACGAGTTCAGACGACACCAGTGAGCCACTAGGGAGTCGCCTAAGGAGTGGATTGAGCTCGCGGGGCACTGGAATGAGGAGGAGGGGCTGCGGGGATCGCCGGCAAGCTCAGGTCAAGGGCGGCGGCCAGAGGCCTGCACGGCCGGGCTGGGACTATGCTACGGGTTTTTGGAGGCTGTGCGGTGAGCTTGGAGTTCTCGGAGAGGCTGGAGGGGGTCTGAATTAATAGGCGGAGGCTCCACCGGACCTCTTTGGAAGCGGCGCACGGAGACGAGGAGCGCCATCGAGGAGGGGGCAGAGCTTTAGAGCTCACGCGGGCACCATGAAGCTCGAAGACAAGCACATGAGGCGGTTGGAGAAGAAGAGAGGGGCACGGGCGCACTGTGGCTTTTGGCCGCGACGTGCCCATGCTCGTTGCGGCTGCTCCGGCATCGACGAGCAGCAGGGAGGTGTCAAAGGCGATGAGACAAAGATGGTGGCGCGGTGCGGCAGCCAACGGCAAGCTCTGGAACGAGCACGCGCCAAACAGACACGCGGGCGCAGCGCAGAGCGCATCGAACACGCTACCAGGGTCGTGTCTTCACGCGGTCACCATGGTGGCATGGTCAAGACGACACCCAAGCGATGCCAAACCATGTCTGTTGTGTTGTCGGTGCAGTGTTTGGTCTAAGAGGGGTGATGGAACACTGCCAGGCCGACCAGATGAGACTTGAGCTTCCTGGCAAGTTTCTACACAGAAACTTGGTCGCCAAGTTTGGAGGGCTTCTAGAATGAAATTAGGGCTGATCTCCTAGGATTAAGCTTTTCTTTGGAGGGTAATGAAGCTCAAGAAAAATCAGCCTCATTGGATCAAGGTAAAATACACTTGTTGTGCAAAGTGCATTTTGAGGCCAGAACAGAAATGATTTTCTGTAGCAAAAATATTCCAAAAAGTTATGCAATATTTTTGGTCAGGGAGGTGGGCCAAGGTCCAAAGAATATTTGGGAGTTTTCCCAGGATTTTAGGAGCAATCAAAATGAAGGTTGCTTTGGAGCACAAGTTTCTGAATTGAATTTCAGAGAAGAAAATGAATATTTTACTTTTATGAAAAATAATCCTTGGGTCATTTTGGGATTTTTCAGAGAACGTATGATGATTAAGAGATGGATGGGTCACTTGGGTGAAAATCAAGGACATGCCCAAGTGTTTGAGTCCATTTGAGTTGATTCAAAACCCCCAAATTCAAAGCAGAAGCAAATTAATCCAGAAAAAGACAAAAGGCAAAAACCAAGCTGTCACACAGTACCCCGTGGAGGCTAGAGCGAGGCACTAGACGGTAGATGAGCAGTAGCCCGTGGAGTCCCATTTTGCGGTATGCCATGCCCCTCCCGATGAACAGGACACCGTTTCGACCGTAGGCGCTCCAACACAAGTCTTTTTCCTCCGTTTTGCGATACGCCACACCCCTCCCGATCAACAGGACCCCGTTTTGAGCGTAGGAGCTCGAACACAAGTTTGTTTCCTCCATTTTGCGGTACGCCAGACCCCTCCTAATGAACAGGATCCCGTTTCGACCGTAGTCGGTCGAACAGAAGGCCGTTTCCTCTGTATTGCGGTATGCCAGACCCCGTTTCGGCTGTTTCGTCCAAGTCGGTTGGCTCCCGATGAATACGACGCATTATGTTGCCTCCCGATGAACATGACGCAGTTTCTCCGTTCTGACCCAGCCGTTTGGCTTCCGATGAACAGGACGCCGTTGCTATCGTCCGTTGCTTCTCCATGTACACGAGCCCTGGCCATACGTATGCGCGAGTAGGGGTTTGAGACTGCGCCCGTATGTATGTACGTGGCCGTATTTTTTGGCATCTGGCTGTACGTACGTGTACACGGTTTAGACTGGACTGCCTGAACTACTACATCGGGGGCTCTACTACTACACGTCCCGGTGCTTACTCGGCCACGGTTCATAGTTGCAGAGAGATCGATCGACCAGTATGTACGTATATGTTCGCGACCAGCCATACAAGGCTACGTACGCTTCAGTCGGGTGGGTCCCAGCTGTCAGGGAGGATAAGGATGCACTTCCTTGCATGTGAAGATATAGCTGGTGGGTCCTAGTTGTCAGGGGGGAGAATTCTTTTTTTCACACCTAATATGGAGGCCCTTCCTTGCGTCCGAAGATATAGCTGGTGGGTCCCAACTGTCAGGGGGAAGAATCAATTTTTTGCGCCTAATATGGAGGCACTTCCTTGCGTCTGAAGATATAGCTGGTGGGTCCCAGCTATCTGGGGGAAACATTTTTTCGCAAAATACAGAGGCCTTTCTGGTGGGTCCACGCTGTCAGGTGGAGGAATCATTGTTTTGCGCGTAATAAGGAGGCACTTCCTTGCTGTGGCCTTGGACCCAATTGTCAGCCTCTCCACATACAGTCCTCTTCCGATGGAAGTCGTTCCTTGACCATGTTGACCACGTCGTGTCGAGAGCACCAAGGCGGTGGACGATTGTGAGGCCTAGGAAGGGAGTGACCCGGAGCCGGGAAAGGCTCGGCAGTTATTTCCGACACGAAGGGGAGTACGAGGGTTTACTGGTCCGGCTGCCATCGCCGGAGAATAACAGCAGGTGTGGGTGAGTAGAGGGATGGCCACTTGGCTAGACCAGCGATGGGAGTAGGGTGGGGCAGTGAGGCAAGCACGGTAGCACAGCCGACCACGGGAGGAGGGAACAGGCAGTCCCGCAGCACTGGTTTGAGCGATTGGAGCAAGAAGAGTAGAGATTGAAGAAGCACCACGGCCGTTGGATGGACATCGTACGGTCATTGCTCTCATCTGTTAAGTAAGTTGATACGGCCTTGCATGCGCGTCAACCTTTTTTTAGGAAAGTGTACGCGTTAACCTAGTAGGCCCACAAGTCAGCCTCAAATATGTGGAAAACATCATACAACCCATCTGCCATTATTGCTAATAAATGTACAGCCCATTGGCTAATTCTTAAGCATTTTTTTGAAGCACATATTCTTTTTGTTACCATTACACCCATATTCTGGCCACGGTTAAGAATTCAACAAAGTTTTCATATTTCGGTGCAGTCCAAACTGTTTTTAATCCCGTTGTTTCGAATCACGTTATAACTAATTTAAAAATAATAAATTTATATCAATATAAAATCCAACATAATTTTCCTTGCAAAAAAATTGAATTCAAAATCTCAAAATCTTAAAAAAAGATATTTGAAACGAGTTGCCGATTTGTTGTGTTTTTAAAATTTACATCCCATTATCTTACTACTTCATTTTCTGGGCAAGTGAATACATCGCTCTCGCCTTGAAAGATTTGTAGCCCAACAGGGCTGAGAAAGCAAGTAGGTCTCCTTTGGGTATTTCTTTAAAAAGGTAGAACTTGGCTAGCCATTTTTAGAAAGAAAAACACAACTGGGCTCATCATGTGGTAAACATAAATAAAACCCTGGCTAGACGGGCCACAGCCCCCGCACAACCCCGTTGTTACCCTGATCTGTCTCTAAAACTAGTAGATAACAACAACTTGTTCCTAAAAAAAGTAAATAACAATTGGGCGACCTGCTGGGTCCCTAGTGTCAGCTGCTTGTTGTGTAATTCTCTTGTTTATTGACTACATTGACAATGGCATGGGCCCCAGATGTCCAACCATTAGGAGAACAATTTTTTGGGCTTGTAATAACAAGGCACTTGCTTGCGTACTACCATGACCCTGGTGGGTCCCTACTGTCATCCTCTCCATGTATAGTCATCTTCTTATTCCTCTCGGTGGTTAACGATGTTGACAACGCCAAACAGCGGTGCACCATGCACGGCGAGCGAACCAAGGCGGAGGACAACGACGAGGCCTCAGATGGAACAAACAGGAGCCGTGGAAGATGCGCCAGTCTAGTCGCAGACGGAGGGGAGTACGAGGGTTGACTGGTTCGGATGCAAGTGCATGTTAGGGTTGACGTTGCTGGAGAATAACAGGATGTGTGGGTGAATAGAGGGAGGGACTGGCCAACGTTTGAGGGTATGATAGGGCGGCAAAGGCGCAGCCAGCCATGGGAGGCGGGAGCAGGCGGAACCAATGGGGTGGTTTGGTTTGGGTGGCTAGAGGAAGAAGACAAGAGATAGAAGATACACGACAGATGTTGGATGTCAATCCAACGGCTGGTAGGCAGAATTGTTTGTTGACTAGTAATGAAGTCGACACCACCTTGGATAGGATTTTTCCATGTGGGTCCCAAATGTCAGAATCCAAATCTATCACGGTCATGCAGCCTTTCTTATGAAAATTTATAGCCCATTTGGTGTGCTAGTTCAAAATAAGTTTGTGGGTGCTGGTGGGGGCTAATAACTTGGGTTCTGTAATGCACAGTGAGCTCAAGCAGCCAGCAAGAGTGATGTTATTTTCCTTGGTTGGGATATGTTACAATATTTCTCTCTTAATTACAGATGGCAAGTCATTTGCCTTGTTTCAAAGAAAATATGACAGTCACAACCGAGTTGAAAAGTGCAACAACATCTAACTCCAGCTTACAAATTGTACAAAAGCACGAGGGATAATTGTTCATCAGGTTTAGACAAAACCCAGATTGAAAGGGGCAACAACATCTAACTCCAGCACTGTTTTCGGCAGTCGCAGTCAAATGGATCGGTCAAGTCCATATAATGAACATCCTGGGTCGTAAAATTTACTGGATTATGACCATAAGATGTTGTAAATAGAAGCCCGACATGTTCAGAAGCCCTTTGGTCCACCTGAAACTCTTTTTTACTCTTTGACATACCCATCCGTCAAAACCATGCTGCTGATAAACTTAAGCCTGATGGACAATAGTAACCTCACATTCAGCAGGAAGAATGTGATAAATCTAGTGTTTGCATGGTTGTCTACATATTGTTTCAGCGTTATTGTCTTCAATCAAATGTCATGAGAAGTGAGAAAATCCCAGTGCTTACGAATCCACCAATTGGTTATAACTTTCTTACCCCGTCATGTTGCCTAAATAGACATAAAGATTGAAAGCAGTTAAGGTCTAAAAAATGTCAAAAGAGCAACAACTGAATGGAGCCCTAAAATGTGCGTGAAATTATCACATTTATATACAACTTCTCCAGACATGGAAACCATTGCAGCAAGCCAATAATCTTTTTCATATCAAAACTATTCATTTGGATATATAAGATCTTGATAGAATCCAGCAACATTGATAGGCTATCCATGGACAAACTGTGTACTCCAAGATGGTATAAAACTTATGCATGGAAATTTAAAATGCAGCTTATGATTACAAGTGTAGATGATAATGTACAGTACTTGAAGAACTGTGGAGCCAAACACCATCTTGAAATGAGCACGGAGCTCATGTATTACACCCAAGGTCACCAGTTTAGGCGCAGAGACCACAGTTATTTCCGACAATGAATAACTAGAATCAAGGATCAACCTTTGAAGTGAAGGGGCATCTTCGATGATGAGCTGCCTTTCGTCAAAAGAAATTCCAATTCTTACAAGGTTAGGCAACTTTATTTGGAGATAATCGATTCTAACTGTGAAAACAAGCACCAAGCTCTCCAGGGAAGAGCAACTGGAGTGGATGATGTTGTGCAATGAGGCCTCCGACATAGTTTTTTGAGAAATGGGAGTCAAAGGTTTAGTACCAGATTGTCTGGTAGGGAGCACAGCGCAAAGGTGGTGGTTTGGAGAGAGGAGGAAAACTGCGAGATGGACATCGGTGCTGAGGGCACAAGTACATGGTGTTCGATATCAATGTGATTTCTGGGGGAATAGTAGAACTCAAGCAACTATAGCTCTGTTATTCAGGGGATTTTAGCCAGGCGTCCACCATGCAAGGCATGCTATGCATGCTCAGGTAGCATGCCAGGATGCAGAGGCTTTGAACAAAGCCCTGGTGGGAGGAGATGATGGCTCTGGGGAGTTCAAAAATCATTAAAGAGAGATAGCTAACGACAATCAAGATTAAGGGGCGCGGCGCGCCATAGAGGGCACCACCAAGTTGAGAGGACTTGGGTGCGGCAGCAATCCTTGGTGGGGAGAAGCGAGATGATCTCCCCAAGGATGGCGTCCGGGAGATCGCTGTTGCGGTCCACCCGAGATTCTATGGGTACCTGGGATCCGGTGGGGCGGGCTCGCCGCTTCTCCCCGTGCTGCCGTGTGCGAGATCTACAACATGCGTCGCCGCTGGCGGGAGCCTCATCTTCTTGGCGTTGGGGTCAGCCGACTCCATTTTCCTCGAGGGTGTCGCGTCTAGCTCATGGATTTGAGCAGAGTAACAAATGACGAGCCTAGTTGTAGTGCGAGTGAAGAAGAAGGGGAGCTGGGGTTTTCTGTAGTAGTGAGGAAGAAGGGGAATTGGGGTTTTCTGTAGGAGTGGGGTGAGGAATTTGGGGGTACCCAGGTTTTTTTGAATGGAGCAAGCTGGCGTGAGGTGTGTGGGAGTGAGGAGGAAGAAGAGCACCTAGGTTTTTTCAGGGGCGGTGTGCTGGGTAGCGCCTCTCATTAAGTAAATATATGGGCTTTTGAATTGATTTTATTGTTTACTAGGGTGGATGGATTGTTTTGTCTTGGGCCTAGAGAAAGAATTACTACTAGTATAGTGGAGACACTCTACAGCTACCCATGAAAATTACTACTACTACAGTGGATACACTACCGCTTCTGGCTCCTCCGGGGTCATCGGAACATCTGCCGCTACTGAATGCCGTTTTACTTTGGTTCACCGACATGCAGGCCATGTAGTGCGCTGGCTCAAATGCCATCCACCAAATTAGAAGGCGGTATGCAGGCGGAGAGTCAACCCGGTCGTAGTGCGGCAGTAACGAGCCGTCATATCACAAAACCCCACTTCCCCGTAGTCTAAGTTTGATGGACGAAGCAACCATCATTTCACTATTTGCTGAATCCCTTTCTCCCTCACCGTCTTCAAGAAAGCCAACACTCGCATCTGCCATTGTTCTTCTCTCCCAACGAAGGGAAGGTAAGAGGATCCATGATGTTGGTATATTTTCTTTCAGAAAAAAGAGCTTTTGCAAAGCAGTAATCGATCCTCACTCTCTTTTTTGTTTCATTGTCATTGTGATTGTGTTTTCCTTTCAGTTGTCTCCTATTATTCATCAGTCTCATGATGGACCAAGGAGAACCAGGCAAAGATCTAACGATGTTGGAGCAGACGCGGGAGGCTGATCCCCACGAGACAGAGAGCTCCAAGAAGATGGGGGCCGCCACCGAGCCGACCCCAGATATGCTCACGGCCACTACTGAGATGGTCAACACCCCGTTTGAGTTTATAGCCCCCGTGGCCCTGCAGGAGCTATTTTCCCCCTTCGAGGATGTGTCCCCCCCCCCCCCCCGCTGAGCTACACAAGGTGATTCTCTTCTTTGCCGATCTCGATTGTGGTTTTTCATCTAAGTATGTGGTGATAAATAATGCAAAATTTTATTAGCTTCGATGCCATGCTACCTTCCCTATCATGCATACTTTTGACTCTACATAGTGGTTTAAATAACTTGTGTTTTTTATATTAGTAATTCAGAATTTGTTTCTATTTCAATTAGAGCCTTGATGCAGACAAGGATTGTGTGGTTGTACATGTCACTTGCTATGAGGCAGATGACCTGAATATACGCACTGGGAAAACAAAGTTCTTAGGTTGTTGGATCCTGGAAGCCATTTGCACGTATACCAAAGTCAAGATGTATTCCAGCCTCACTGTTGTAAGGCGTGTTGTCCAGGGTGTACTGGAGCACAAGAAGTTCAGAGCTACTCCTTCATTTGTGAGGCATACAGTTCTTGTCAAGCTTACGCGGGAAGATGACGTGGCATGCCTCCACAAACAAGTTTATGAGTGGCAAGGCCACAAGGTTATCTTCAGGAAGGTTCACAGGATTGAGCTACTGCCGGACGTCCTCGATGATGTTCATGGGAAGGTTTGTCTCGTGTCCATCCCAAATTAGATCGAGGCATGAAATAGTTGTCCTAGCTAGTGTTTAGAAGTAGTTTCGATTTTTTCTAATTATCCGAACCTTGCCTATTATTGAGCCCTCTATGGGTAGTACTATATTTGAATCTGTCTATGGGAACTACTGCTACTATTGTGTGCCCGTGAATCATGTGTGTCAGCATTCTGGGTACGGGGGTACCCAGACTTGCCTACCTGTGGCCCATGGCGTGGCTCCATCGACGGCCTGGTATGGCCCAGCTTCAGCATCAACAACTCAAGACCCTCGCGAGGGGCCAAGCCTCACGAGGCGGATGACACCAAGACCCCCAAGCGGATTGGCCTCTTCACTAAAAAAAATACACTTCCGTGATGATATGTGTTTGTCACAGTAGGTCGCAATTTTTGTCATGCATGTACATCCATGACAAATTTATGACAGAATCAAGATAGTCATACCTGTGCTGTCGTAGAAGTGTTCCATGACATTACCAAAATTATCATCACGGAAGTGTCCACTTCCATGACGATAAATCGCGCGTCACAGAAGTGCTTTTGTCAAGGGTGACCGACACGTGGCATCCACCGTAACGGAACGCTATTAAGCTATCGGGTCGGGTTTTGGATCCGATAGCCCGTTAACAGCCCCGACCAATGGGGATTTTCCACGTGAAAAATCATCATTGGCTGGAGGAAACACGTGTCGGCTCACCGTTGGGACAGATGTCATCCGTTCATTGGACCGAAGTCGCCTATGATACGGTGACACGTGGCACGGCCCAACAGAGGCCCATTCCTGTGAAAAGGCTGGCCCGTTTGACTTGGTCAAAAGGTGGTGGCCCGGCCCACGGAAAGTCTGTTAACGGCATGTTCGCATATAGCCCATTTACAGCCCGCTAACCCAGGGCCCGTTACACCCTATCCGAATTAGGCCCAGTAGCGTCATTTGGGTCGTCCAATATGATTCAGCCTGTTTTAACTTCCGGCCCATGTGTGGCCCATGACTTCTTTCGGCCCATATGAGGACCTTTGTAACTCTTGGCCCATTAAAGGCCCATGGTGAAACTGGCCCGTAATGAACAGTGTATCACTTTATACCCATTAACGGCCCGTTATTCCATTGGGCCGTTTCCAGCCCAAGTTATCTTTCGGCCTTCTCAGGGCCCATTGATTCTTGGGCTCATTTGCAGCATTCGGTTACATACGGCCCGTTACTGTCATTTTCTGCTTGTGGGCCAAATTCAGTCCGTCGTTACAGTCGGCCCGTTTGCGGGCCATTAATACGTTGGGTCGTTTTCATGTCAAAAAAACCCGTTGGGCTGTTTTCATAGAGTTATCAAATACGGCCTATTAACGGCCCTTTATGGTCCACGAATAGTACGGCCCATGATTGGTGAAATGATGATACGCCCCGTAGAAGGCCCATGGATCCTACGGCCCGTATAAGGCCCATGGATAGTACGACCTGTAGAAGGCCCATGGATCATACGGCCCGTAGAAGGCCCATGGACCCTACGGCCCGTAGAAGGCCCATGGACCCTAAGGCCCGTATAGAAGGCCGATGGATCCTACGGCCCGTATAGAAGGCCAATGTTCCTACGGCCGGACGAAGGCCCATGGATCATACGGCCTGCAGGAGGCCCATGGTTACAACAGTCCATGTGTTGCCATGATTATTTTGGCCTAGTTACCAAAAATAGGCTATTGTGGCCACTACACAGAAAAAGAACTGTAGTGACTACAAGCAAACAACTAAACAAGACAATAAGGAAATAAATAAGCAAGCAATTAAGGCTAGCCTATTACCGCTATTACACATATTACATCCACTGATCATCAAAGTTCGCCACCAGTGCAAATATAGGGAACAAAGCATCATATTACATACACTGGCCATCAAAATTGGCCACCAGTGCAAATAAACGCGACAGCAAAACAAGAGCATAACTGAAACAACTTCAGAAGAGCTCAAGAAACATTATCCTGGGTATCCACCATGCTGGCAATAAGCTTAGCAAGCTTATTAGCTTTGTCCTGTTTGGCGCTAAAATCCTCCAACACTTGCTGTTGCACCAGAAAGTATGCATCTGAATGCTCCGGGGACTTCCGCAGTCCTTTCGCTTCTTGTCGCAGCATAGCTGATCGATGTCTTTCAGCTTGTAGTTGAGACTCAAGAAACCGAACTGATTTAGACAGTGAGTTTGAATAGCTTGTGCAAGCGGTAGTGGCCAGTAACTCGAACACTAAACCAAGACAGGACTTTGGGGTTGTCTCACTGTCTTCAAGATAGTCTTCCTTAGCTGTTTTATCAGCTTTGTTGGAGACCAACAAGGATGTGTCACTATCCTGAACCTTATCTGCATTACTTCCTTTACCATTGCTTAATAAGGCACTCTTCCCCAATATTATGTCAGCATTCTAAAAGAAGAAACAAGCAGACACATAACAAGTTTAGCATGTACTAGTATATGAAACTCATTTCGGTGAACCAGTTCATTAGTAAGGTGGACAGGATTAAACTACCAAGTCTTCTATTGCCAAGTACTATCACATAATAAAAGCATCAAACAAACATATATCTATGTCCTATGGTCACTGCATTGTCTTGCCAAATCAAAATAGAGACACGGTTCAAGTCATATCAGTTCAAGTCAAAGCAGCAGTGAAAGAATACAAAGCGTGGGAAACTACACGGCACAACAAGATTTCAGATGGGTACCACGGGTCTACATGTACAACAACACTATTGGCTCTGTTGTGATGCTAGCAATGTGCATGATATGGAAGTCAACTGTATACACAATTGAAATTGAAATCAACAGAGCTATTGATAAGAGAAAACCTGTTAAAGAAACATGCCTGAACATACCTGTTGTGCCATTGGAGTTTCGATTGGATCCTTCAATTTAAAAATAAGTTTGTATGAGTAAATACAGTGATACAAGAGCAAAGCAATCATAGTTAAAAAAGGCGCGCCTAAGCGAGCGCTTAAGCGCGCCTAGGCTCTAGGCGTTGGCAAAACGCATTGCGCATAACTACGCATAATCTATGCATAACTGCGCATAAGCATGTGCTTTGGTCAGTAAAGCGCAAGGCAGTGGCAAAACGCACAATTAACGCCTAGCGCTTTTTTGAACTATGATAGCAATGGAATCTTAAATTAGAACTGTTGTTCTTCAGGTTAAGGCACTTGTTCTACATGAACAGAGTACAGTAAGACGCAAGAATAAAATACTTAAAATAGAAAATGAGCTCATAGACCTTACCACATTCTTGGTTCGGGACTAGTACAGAACAAGGCGTTCCTAGTCATCGTCCAGTAAATGTGTCTCAGGAGAACGTAAGGGAATTTGATGAGTTTTTGCCGGTGAAGTACGTTTTCTTCAGGTAATTCTGATACTGCCACCAAGCATTCTTGAAGATAGCAGAGGTATTAGCATAGGACCTCATCCTGAGTTTCCAAATCGGTCCTTCTCTATAGAGAAAAATGGGAAAATTTGCTGTATTATAACCATCATGGAGGTAGGATGTATGGGACGAAGCAAAGTAATTACCATGAATAACATTACTTACACATAACTCCTGGACAAACACCTGCAACTGGCATTTTCCTTCATCTTCAGTATAATATTTCCAAGATGGGAAGATACGCACATGCGACTTAACAACATCAAATGCGATAGATGCTAAACTACGACTGGCTGGTTGTGCTTCCTCCACAGGAATAGGCGTACTAACTGGTGGAGTTGGGGTTCGCCGTGATAATACTGGCCCTTTGGGCACTGGAGCTGCCTTACTAACTGCTCTTGTTTGGGAGCTCTATGGTGGAGATGGTGCTGTGTCAATAGGAACTGGGTTACTATCGGCTGGGGTTGGGGTTAGATTGGGTGAAGCTGGTTCTCTGTCCATCACAGTAGGGGTACAATCTGCGAGAGTTTGGGTTATGTGTGGTAGGGCTGGTTCTTGTGCATGTACAACCGGGGTGCTATCTCCACCAAGAGGTAGCACTATTTTATTTCAAGACCGTGTTTTTATTCCGCTAGATACTGGCATCACCCGCTCCGATTCAAGTGGCTGATAAACAGGAAACATAGTTGAATGTACAGACATTGTATGAGAGACAGATGCAATAGATAGTGTGGAAAAAAGAGGGCATGAAATAGTTGACATGTATATTGTTTAACTAAAATGGATAGCATGACATAATTTCACATATATGATGTCTATCTAAACTGGATAGCATAGAATAATATAATTCAAAGATATGATGAATAACTAAACAGGATCGCATGACATAATTCACCTACATGTTATCTAAGTAATCAGGATCGCATCATTTAATTCACATATGTGATTTATATGCTAAACAGAGGGCATTCGATTTGATGTCTGAACTAAGAACATGGTGTTGAATATTGTGTATATGATGTCTAAACTATGCAATGCAAGACACCATATGCATGATATGAGCAGTATAACCATGCCAAGTTAGAGCATACACCTCAGTGGGGGAATAGGATTGGTCATCTGTCTCTGAATCCATCTCTGAGGAGCTATCGGGACCCAACAAGAGATCTGCTTCGACAGGTAGCACTGTCTGCTCTGAAGGCCTTGTTTTCACTCCAGATTTTTCCATCTCCCACCCAAATGGCTGATTCACAGGAAGATTAGTTTAATGTACAAACATTGTTGACAAATGGAAATGTAATGAAGAAAAGGATGGGCAAGATATCATTCAAATATATGATGCCTGGTTAAACAGGATGGCATTGCACATTTCACATATATTATGGCTGGCTAAAATACATGAGACTGCATAATTCCCATATATGATATAGAAACTAAACAGGTGGCATTACAGAGCATGTCTAAACTAAGCAGATGACATATATGATGTCAAAAGTAGGCACTACAAGGCAACATATGCATGATATGACTAACATCATCATGCCAGGGTAGAGCAAACACCTTGGGGGTAAATAGGAGTGGTCAGCGGCGTCTGAATCCGCCTCAGAACAGATATCTTCCTCTGGATTACAATCTGGAGAGGGGTGGGGAGGGTTTGCCATTGAACCCACCATGGAGCGATGTCTGCATGACATTGTATTGCCGCGCAAAACTCTTCTCTTTTTCTCTACATGTTCGGCATGACTGTGTACAATTTCTAACATGCATACGAAAAAAATATGGTGAGATTATGTAAGGAGAGCATGCAGAAATTTAGAGTGATGGTAAAAACCAGTGGATCGATATTTTTCCGTTGAACCAAAATAGCCATAATGGATCGACGTGAATGTATAGTAATAAGTGATGCAACAAGTGTACAACCTCTTTGCCGTACACTACTAGGGAAAACCTTATAGAAAGAATGTTACGAGTAGCGTTGTACAAAATCAAACGCTACTGCTACTTAGTAGCAGCGCACGTAAATAAACCGCGTTGCTGCTACGACTTTAGCAGTAGCGCGTACAAGCGAAAAGCGATGCTGCTATATTTGAACTGGGCGCACATGGCTAGCCCAACCTACCAGTAGCGCGTATATTGGCCCAGCGCTACTGCTACTCTCCTTACTGTAGTGCGCTTACGTGTAAGGCACTGCTGCTAATGGAAATAAAATAAAGTGCAAAACAAGTAGAAAAGTAAATGAAAATGAAAGAAATAGAAAAAGGAGAAAGGAAAAAAATAAAATGTAAAGAAAAATAGAAGAAAAAAGGGGGAAAAAGAGAAAGGAATAGCAGTAGCGGGTTTCAGGAAACGCGTTGTAGCTAACTTAGCTATAGCGCGTTTCAAAAACACGCTACCGTTACGTTTCACTTAAACAGCGGTCCACCCCGCCCCGCCCCCCGGCCACCACACTTCTTCCCCAAATCCCTCGCCCTCGCTGCCGTCTCCCCAATTCACCGTCGCCCCACTTCGCCGCCGTCTCCTGCCGGCGTGGATGCCCGCAACCTCACCGTCTCCCCCCGAGATCGCCGTCATCCTCACTGCCGCCGCCCGAGGCCACCCTCAGCATCACCGCCACCGCCCGAGGCCGCCCTCGACGTCACCGTCGGCGCCCTCCACCTCACCGCCGCCCGAGCCCGCCCAGGACCGCCATTGCCCGTGCCCGAGCCCGCCTTCTCCGCCCCTGCCTTCGTCACCGAGCACCTCCCTACCACCGTCTCTCCCCTCTCTGTAAGTCCCCCACCCCTCCCCCTGACTCCTCTCTCTCTCTGCATTTTAGAGAAAAAATTAGTAGAGCAAAAGTTTGTTTATAGCAAAAAAATTAGTTTAGAACAAAGGATGTTAAGTAGTAGATGTTAGAGCAAAAATTAGTTTAGAGCAAAAAAATTGGTTTACAACAAAAGTTAGTTAGGGCAGTAGGGTTTAATTAGGGTAGATGCTGCTTGTATAGTATATAGTGATACTAGTAGATGTTAATTAGGTTAGGGCAATAGTGGTACTAGTAGATGTTAATTAGATGTTTTTCAGTTAGGGCACTAGAGTTTTGCTAGGTTAATTAGGTTAGTAGTGCTGCTAGTAGTAGTGGTACAGTAGGTTAATTAGGTGATGTTAAATGAATAACCTAAATGAATGAAATTAGTAGTTAATTGGAATTTTTTTCCTTTCATCATTATAGACCACTAAAGTTAACTGAATTTTCTTCTATTAGTAGTTAAATGAATTTTCTTCTACACTTTGTTTTTGAATTAGCTTGTGAAATTTGGACATGTGGTTGCTCGTGTATATTTGGACATGTGTTGCGGTGTCGAAGAGGGATATTTGAACACTGTTTCCAGGGAATGATGCTGAGTGGCCTATGTTTTGCCGGAATGTTGATTCATTTCTGTTCCGGCAAATTTCAGGTTCTCGATTTGTCCACTTTTTAGCAAAGGTCATGCCGAAATTTTCTGTGAATTTCGGCATGACTTGTGCTACAAACTAGGACATATCGAGTGCCCGGGATTTGCCGCACCAGGAAGGAGTCAACATTCCTGCAAAACAATAGGCCTTTTTTATGTCATTATTCATTTTATTAGGTCTAGAATTAATTGACTAGATTTAATCATAGGAAACATGGCTAGCAACGATGAAGGACAGGGTTCTGGTGATTGCGATGACGTCTACCAGGCGGCAGACAAATTTTTTAGCCTTACCGATGATCAACCGATATTGTTGCTGGGCCCACCGATGGCATCGGGAACTGAGACCGGCATGCAGACCGGTGCTGAGACTGAGACCGGCGCTGAGACTCAGACCGGCATCGAGACCGGCATTGAGACTAAGACCGGTACTGCCTCGGGGAGCGGAGCCGGTGTAGAACCGAAAGCAAAGAGGCAACGGCTTCCTAACAAACTCAGGACTACTAGACTGGTGGCCACGGAGGTGGACGGCGGCATTTTTGAGCCAAAGGCGTCCGAGGAAGCACGTCAATGCTACGGCAATCAAATAGGCTGCATCGTACGGACAACCGCCACCATCAACGATGAGAAACTATAGAAGATAGAAAATATGAGGAGCTCCCTCCTAAAGAAGTTTCACCAGATATTCTTGTTCCCGGGCCGGAATGAGAAGGATTATGAAGATCCAGACGAGGACCCGGCAATGAAGAAGATAAACAAACACGCCATGACCAAGTTTAGGGACGCGTTTACAATCTCCTGGCGGCGGAAAGAGGTCCAAATGGGCCAAGGAGGACGCGGAAGCCGCGAGTCTGGGCATCCCAGACCCCTTGGCGGATTTCACCGTCCTGTAGGAGCGTGACGTCCTGAGGGGCCGGCACCATTGGGACCCAGTGAAGAAGGTTTACGAGACAACACCGGTCATTACGGAGTTCATGAGACTACTGGTAATTTTAGTTTCTGATCAATTCGACTACACACATTAGTCATATTTGTAAATGATCCTTGTGCCTTTTGCAGAGAGAGCAGCACCGGATTGCGGTCGAAAGCGAATCCCCGTCTGAGGCACTACTGAGGCCCAAGTGGGACACTCCATTCAACCGGGCGTTGAACATATTGAAACGACAACCGGTGGATACTCGACCGTCGTATGGACGCATGCACGGTGTCGAAGATGGTGCCACGTGGAAGAAGTACTACCGTGAGACCACGGAGGAGAGAAAGGAAAGACGGAGGTTAACTGAAGAAAACATAGACAAGTAGGTTGAGATTGCGGTTGAGAAGAAATCATCTCATACAGTCGCAACAGCGGTAGCTGCCGCCAAGCAGGTGGTTGCAGATTTGTCTACTTCCTTGGTGACGGGCGTTTTCACTTGGACAAGGCAAAATCCAGAAAAAAATGCAGAGGACTTTCCCCTTGCTGACTTCTTGGGAGCACCTGCTCCCGCACCGGATCCCGCACCGGCTCCCGCACCGGCTCCCGCACCTGCTCCTGCACCGGACATGCTTGGCGGTGCTTCTTCTTTGGCTGAGCTCGACGCCCTCACGGTATCTGTCACACCGGCCCCCTTCAATATAAATGTATAATCTCCCGTTTTCGTTGCCTTTCGGATGTCTCACGTCGCAGACTTTTCTTTGCAGGCTGACGAAACCCCGTGCACCATATTGTACACCATCGGCGACCAGAAGGTGGACGTGGGGAAGGCAACGATAATGGAGCCGAAGGAACCATTGTTCCACAGCCGGCCGATCCCCCCGAACCTCTTCAAGGTTTCCGTGGCCAGTGTCGAACCGGGCCACGAGAATTTGCCTCCTCCAATACTACTGGTGGATGACAAGGAGACACCGCGGCGGCTTGGTGATTGTTGCAATGGGTGGGTCCTATTGTGGCCAAAGAGTCTGCTTCGTCTGGAGGCGGTCGGGAGCACACCCACGAGCACGCAGCCTCAGCAAGGTATAAACATCAACACCCCACCTACCCAATTAGCGTCGGGTGTCGGGTTGGGTGATAGCGGACGGGGTAAGGAGGAGGCTCCATTAGTCGCTGATGACGTCGCCATGGATGAGGATGAGGATGACGGTGGCGCTGAACAGTATGTCTATACTGGCGCCTCCTCAGGGTTTGAGCGTCATGAGTCGGTGCCTGAATTGACGTCTCAATGTATTATGGATGACCTTCCAGTAGTAAAGAAGTCTAGGAAGAGAGCGAGGAAAGGCAAAAAAGCTGATTCTATGATCCAGCCGCCTCAGCAGCCTCGGCTTCAGGACCGTATAGATATCCCCGATGCGGATAAATGGCATATCCCCGGTCAACCAATCCTACCTGCAACAACGCTACATGCCAGATTCGGCAATCTAAGGAGACTTCATGACGATGTGCTGCGGGTAGAGAAAGGCTTCATCGCCTCGACAGATCCAGGATACCCACTCTACGTGGTTAACGTTCCGCGGCAAATGTCGTACGTCGACAGCTTCCCCGCGGATAAGTTCTTCCTCCGATTTGATTACATATTTGACATGTTTCATGTGAAGAAGCTGGATTTTACGTTTGTCCGCCTTTATGCCTTGCACATGAACTACATCATCGGGTTTGAGCAGATATCTTATATATGTGCACGAGGGCTTCTTGGGAGTCTGCGCAGAGCACCGTGTATACGCGAGGGAATACATCGTCAATTTCATGCTCGCCAATAAGGACAAGGGGGCGATTCTCGTGCCTTATCATCCCGTGTAAGTCATCCGCGCTGCTATCCTTCCTTCGATTTCAATCATTCATTTGCACGGTGGAGGCTAAGTAATTTGAGGTGTACTTATTTTGCGCAGTGGCGGGCGCGCCGTCCTCATCATCCTATACCCCCGATTCTCCCACGCTCTTTACTTGGACTCGTCGAAGAACATTCACAAAAAGGATTACACCCACACCAAGGATGTTCTCGACAGTGCTATGTTTTACTACCAAGCAAGGGGTGGAGAGGTCAGGGACAAGAGAGAAGGGGCGGCAGGGTCGCCTTCGGCGATAAGACCGACTTCTGCTGCATCCAGCAACCGAATGATTCTCTTAATGATGGATTCTATGTCCTACACCACATGCTGGAGTACAGACGGGATCACCAGAACCTTCGCATGTCACCTAGACCCGGCGATGCCCATATTCTGCAATGGGCAAAGAACGTAGGAGATATCGAGGATCATCGACTTCGAGTCGAGTTCTATCACATCCAGCGCGAACTTTCCCAAATCATCATGAAGGAGGTCGTCGGAAAAACAAGGATGTTCTACGAAGAAGGACAAATGTCGCGGGAAGACATCCGAACATGGGTAGCCGCTCAGCGTCTCGACCTGAAGCCTTTCACTAGGCTCGGGGACTATCTCCCTGACATGGATGGATGGAACGACATGTTGGAGTGATTGTCGATATATGACAATGTGTCCGTTTAGTCCATACTTTCTGTATGACAAAACTTTGAGTTATGCACGGTGAAACTTTATTTGTGATGTAATTAATCCGTCCTCCTCCTCGACTAGTGAAAATCACTCTAGTTAGGGCATTTTGGGGTACGATGAACTTTGTTATTTATGCTTATGATATGTTGTTTCTATTTTTGCCAAGTCTGTCTCTTTCTGTTGCTCAACTATATATGTTGCATATCATCGACTCATGTGACGATGCAGGTGCATAGATCATCGATGGTGAATAAGTGCTACGCCAGGAGTATATATATGACAAGTGGCCGGAGTGTCAGGCCCAGGTGTACCGGTTTCCAATTTCCGAGCGACAGGCAGTAGTTAGTTTAGGTTCACGCTAATGCGAGAGAGGGATACGAACTCATGTACTCAAAGTGATAGCTCATCTTGCGTATACCATTGTTTAGATGGATGACGATGTATTTGCAAGTAATCGGGACTTGTATCGCTATTTTCGAGATGATGACGAGAGACCACTTTGTGTTGGATGATGACATGATTTGATGAGACTAATTGTATGTATATGCTATGATTACATTTGTATGTGTATGATATGCTAAAGATTATTGTATCAAGCCTATTCAAATACAAAACAAATAAAAAACCAATATGCAGGAAAAAACTAATAAAACTAGTAGTAGCAAGGGGGGAAATTTAGCAGTAGCGCCGCATTACCAGTAGCGCTTCCCGGTAAACATCGCTGCAGATAATATCAGCAGCGCCCTTTTCTAAACAGCGCTACAACTATTCATGTATAGCAGTAGCGTGGGACAACAGGCGCTATTGCTATACTAGCTGTAGCGCCTTATTAGTAGCGCCTGTCCCCGCGCTACTGAGAGGCCCAAAACTCGCGATGCTGCTAGGCTTTTCCCTAGTAGTGGTAGCCGTGTTGACCACAACATCATTGGGTTGGTCGCTGAAGCAGTTGAGGCAGAGGTGGCTGTCGGAGGTGTGGAGGAAGTTCTGAGGAATCTATAGACGGCGTCCAGGGCACTGCTCTGTTGTGATGGATCGTTCTGTCGTTGGAGCAGCTTCGGTGAGCCGTAAGACGTCAAGGCTGAAGCAGCACAAGACAGACATCATCAATCTCAAGTGGGATTCTAATAGCATCTCCAATAGATGATGTAAAATGGATGTAAAATTAACATCACCAAAAACCACCTGACTACAACGGATGAGGTAAAAACTGTTGACTCTGAACTTAACTGTCGAAACTAAAATTTACTGTGGAATCTGAATGCTACTGTTGAAACTGAACGCAATTGTAGCAGTGAGGTACTTGACATGTAGTTTAGAGAGGGCCTGCAGTTCATCTTCAACCTGCACCCCCCTGAGCCGCCTGCCACCATCGGCCGAACCGCCGGCCCCAGCGTCGCCTCGCCGCCCCAAAACAACTCGCCACCACCGCCCCGGCCAGCCCTCTAGGCCCCCCGCCCCCACCCTGAACCCTAAGATAGATAGTGGGGTACCTCTCCGGCGAGCCCCTGTCCCCACTGCGGGTGGTTCTTCCTTAACTCCGGCAAGCCCCCCCCCAACCCCTAAAAATTGACTGACCCAAAAGTCGATTCAGTCGACTGAAGTGTGGCTTAATCGGAGCAGAGCAGCAGCACGAGCGAGAGGGAGAGCAGCACCAGCAGCTGGGCGAGCGAGCGAGCGAGAGCCGGAGCAGCAACAGCAGATCCGGTTGGTATGGACGCCGCCGCCGAAGGGGCCTCGCACTGGGGGAGAGCCGCCGTGGAGATGTCGCCCGCAGAGCTGGCTTCAAGCTAGCCGCTCCATGGGGGTGCAGGATGAAGCACCGTCGGTGCCAGGAGGTCGAGTTAAGGAGAAGGTGCGATGCGATGAGTGTACAACCTCTTTGGTGGCACCGAGTAGGACTCGGCTTCGTCCGAGGAGTCGGTGAGGATGTTGCGGTTCCAGTGGAGCAGGTTAAGGCGGCGCTGTGGGCATGGAGCAGCGGCGATAGACGAGGCGATCGTCGGAGTAGCTCCTTAGAGGTGGAGGACGGGGCGGCTGAACCGGCGGGACAGCGAGATGGACGACGGATCCTCATTCGGGGAGGTGGACGAGGGACGTCGAGCTGTTGCGATGGACGACATCGTCAGGGAAGAGGCTCCGGCTGGGCAGCGGTGACGTGGCGGACGAAGGAGGGTGGGGTTTCATGGCTGGAGCGGAGAGGTTATGACCGCCTGGGATTTCGAATGGCGAAAAGGGGGCGATGGGAGGGGGTGAAGCATGACTTAGGGACACGCTTGTCCAAAATGTAGGGTGTGTTACAGAAGTACCCCCCACCGATTTGAACTAGCAGTCCTTTCGGCTCAGGGTTAGAAGGGGGATTTCGCGTGTCGGGATTTGGCAGCTGGAGGGAGTTTTCGTGCCTGTTGTAATTTCGGGATAACGAGGCGCGGGTTGTGAAGGCGCCAGTTTTGGGAGCACAATATCTGAATTTTCGGGATATAACAAGACGTGGGTTGAATTTTAGGGACAATCCTAACGTGTAGTAATATTGTACTTGTACGTACCAAATCAATTCGCACTTCCCTCAACCAAAAAGAAAACGAAAAAAATAAAACTATTCACACCACACAAAGAGAGAGTCTTGCCCCGTTTTACTATACAAATGATATTCAAAGCTACTCCCTCCTTCCATCTATATAGGGCCTAATGCGTTTTTCGATGCTAACTTTGGCCAAATATTAGAGCAATGATATATGACATGCAACTTACACAAAGCACACCGTTAACTTCGTATGTGAAAGGTTCTTTCAATGATATAATTTTCACATTGTGCATGTCATGTACTATTAATCTTGTCAATAGTCAAAGGCGGTCTTAAAAATCTCATTACGCCCTATATAGATGGAAGGAGGGAGTATGAATCCATGTTATGTCCGATTAAATTTTTTCGCTTGCTGTATAATGCATGTAACCTACTCATACCAACATTTTAGTGCATTCCAAATGTCTATACTACCGCTGCAATTCGAACTAAATTTGAATTTGTTTCTCTATTTCAATAAGAATCTACAATCATGATTGTTGCCAACTTCAACCATCATAGTTTCCTTGCTATCCGCCAGATATAAATCGGACGGCCTATAATGCATGATGGCAGGCACACCATCATCAACAACTCCGTTTTTTATAAGAGTAGAGATAAAATATATTAAATGTAGTATAACATGTTCATAAACACACCATGTGTATCACCATTATATATATTCACACATGCGTCGGTTTAAAACACTATGATAAATTCTTCAAATATCTGAATTCGCTTTTTATAATGAAGTATATATGATATTTATTCGTCTGTTACACCCACACAACCCTCTTATCTTTGTAGCTAGCGCTAACTTTCTCTTGTGCATGCACACGCCCGCATCCCTCTCACCCTCCCCCAACATTCCCTAGCTCCATTGCGCAAATTCGTCTTTTCACTTTAGGTCGTTCACCCACGGTGTGTGTAGGCCCCCCAGCTCCTTCTTTACAGCACACATTGATCGATATGCCTCTCTAGCCAGGTGTGCCTAGCACAAACACAAGCTTCCCCTCTTCTCTTCTCACCGTCCATGCCTCACTCCCACCACTCTTTTCATCATTCTCGTACTCGCACACTCCTCCCCGCTCGATATAGTATGCCTCTCGTACCACCTCCTACATGCATCCCTCTCTCTCTATCCTTCTCCTCATGCCTCATTTGCTTCTAACACACACATGCATGTATACCGATTGATCTCCCAACATATACCTAGATCGACTTTAACTACCCCCCCCCCCATCGATCGATGTACCTCACAAGTTATGTCTCTCCTTTCTCTAACAAAGGGCGGTTGATCTTCCTATGTAGTTATGTCTGCTTACCACAGCCACACCGTCCCCTCTCATCATTCGTGCATGCCTCCTGACCCGTCTCTCACACGCACGTGCACAGACAACAAGTAGACATCTCCTCTCTTATTGATATTGCGGGCGTGCCCTCCGTTTGTCTAGCAAGTCTATCTCATCATTTGTTAGAAGCAACTCCACTACCACCCCCTCCAACACTTTAGCTCTGTCTCTCTCCCAACCTTATTCCTCTCCTGCACATATACATCGATGCCGATCGATCTCCCTTAATACATGAGGCAGACCGATCTCCTTAATACATGAGGTAGACCTCTCTCCTCCTCCACACACATACCAGCCATTGTACCTCTATAGTTAATTGGGCCTCCCTCTTCCCCCACCACACAACGATAGTCGAGCGCTCCAGGTAGGTATCCATGCCACAGAGACAAACTACACATGTCCCCTCTCACGTTCTAGTAGGCCAGCCACTCTATATCTTTGACATGGGCACACACAAATTTGATGGCACTCTTTATCGATTGTGCATGCACACACACACATCATCCCTCTTTTCGATTTTATGGACACCTCAAGCCGATGATACCTCCACTCGCTTCTCGTGGATCGCCCCCTCTCTATATATGTTATATCCAGGACTCTATTTCACACACATTGCATATGTTACATTTTTTGATTGACCCCCCCCCAAAAAAAACTCTCAAGAACCCACACACTATATCTCTCTAGGTTTGTATCTCTCTCACACAACCCCACATAGGTGGTGTACGTGTACAAGAAGAGAATAGGTGCACCGTGCACGTACTCATGCTTCGTGCCCAGCCACACCCGCGCGGGTACACAGTGGAGCTCATTTCTTTATGAAATGGCAGCCCACGTGCTAATTTGAACGCATGTAGCGGTTGTTTACCTAGGGAGGTCGTGTACCATGCCTGCACGAAACAAAGTTCGACTTGACGCGTTGCCGCGTTATTTTTAAATAAAGTTCTAGCGCTCAATGGCACGTACAGAGAATATAAAACAATTTTTATGGAGAAAAAGGTAGTCCGCTCACTATATACAATGGAGCCTTGCGTGCCTGGTTTGTCGCTCTTCAGAGTATCTCACACAAGGCTGCGGTGGCCTCTCTCTCTCACCGCTGGTCACTGATCCGGCCGCATCCCGTCCGCCGGGGGAAAGGGAGTGCGGTGGCCTCTCTCTCTCTCACCATTGGTCACTGATCCGGCCGCATCCCGTCCGCCGGGGGAAAGGGAGGAAGTGCATCATTTCTCTGTTCGATGGCGCCAAGGCAGCACGTCCCGATCTGCGGTACACGTCGTTCTCTCTAACCAAGCTCCGGCGCGGTAGGGCCTACGCCGCCTGCTCGCAGATTACGCCCACTGCTGTTCACCTAGTTACATCTTGACGACCTCCACGTATCCCCTCCGGCCTTGCTCCATTGCCCGTCTTCCCATGTCGTTGCATGTGGATCTTCCATAGTTCTTTGCCCAAAATGTAGCTCGTCCAACATACTTTCCATATTGCATTCTCGTCCTCACACCGTTTTAGACAAACACAACCGTGTTGTTATCTTCCCTTAGGGCAAGGAATATGCTTCTTTTTTGTCGTCGCATGTGTCGTCAACTGTTATTGGCCAGTAATTGTTTCCTTTCTACCTCTTTTTTGCAAACAAGGCTGTCCATTTCACCTCGTTGCTATTGCGACCTTTTGGTGAACTGCACAAATCACTTTTTTCTTAAGAGTGTTTTGTGCAGTTGTACTAAAATGTCACATGGGCAACGTCTCTACATTTCAGTGCGACTGCACAAAGGGAGATTGGTTTTGCTCTATCCTCCTCATCCAACTCCGAGCCTAATCTTCTCCAACTAGTTAGTCTTAAGAGAGACTGCAAAGGTGACCGGCTTCTATTTATGTGTTTATTGTTTCATCAGCAGTCCTCTATTATCGTAATCACACTTAATATCTTTGGAACAGGGACGCTCAGCTCTATTTTAGTGGAACTGCACAAAATGATCGGAATGTTGCATGCTCCAGACAGCTACTTTTTTCCCAACATGCCTTGTTGATTTAGACAGAGCTGGGGGGACGTTGCTGCCAATGAAAGCATGGATCAATTTTAATTTAACACCTTCTCACAACTCTGTCTTCAGTTGTGATGTAATTATTAGCTCTGATCTGCTAATAATTGACATGCATTAGCAAGGAAGTTAGTTTTTTATTGTTTCCGAAAGAGCATCGATGGCAAGACACGTGAAACAAAAGCTGAAAGCTCACACCATTGTACAATTTCATGTCTCGCTGTAAAATTATTTGTATAGTACGTCAATTATGTAAACAAATGATGGAAGCTTGATAGCATTGCCAGAAGCCTCTTCATCATCCGGGTCCATGTGCCATGCACAAAATTATACTCCTTCGTTCCTAAATATTTGTCTTTTTACAAATTTCAAACGGGCTTATTTTAGAGTGTAGATTCACTCATTTTGCTTCGTTTGTGTACTCCCTCCGTTCCTAAATATTCTATTCGTCTTTCTAGAGATTTCAAAAAGTGACTACATACGGAGCAAAATGAGTGAATCTACACTCTAAAATATGTATATACATGCGTATGTGCCAGTCCATTTGAAATCTCTAAAAAGACAAATATTTGAGTAGTCACTCGTTGAAATCTCTAGAAAGACAAATATACTCCGGAGTATATTTAAGAACCGAGGGGGTAGTGCACAACCGCATGGGAGACTCAGCCCGGTCATTGCGCCGCATTAATAGTGAGTAATGAGCAGTCAAATCGTAAGCCCCACCTTTCCCACTGTAAGTTGCTCTGAAGAAGCAACCATCAATACGCTCTTCTTTGAATCCGCTCATACTACTCCATCCGTCACTGTTTATACAGCACACTTCAGAAAAAAGAAAAAAGATTTGTGGGACCAAGGCGACTAGCGATCGGCCTGAAAAATAGCATTTGTAGTTATAGCACGGCGTCTATTACTAGAGGGAATAATGCGTACACACATGCATGCAGTGCTTCCACCCCGGGTACACACATGCATGCACTTACTCCACTTCGTAGTAGTACAGAGTACATGGAGAGAAAATTGTGGACTTGATTGCAGTTACCACGCCCTAATTAATTGAGCATTAAACCAAACGCGTCTAAAGTCTCTCTGGTGGTGGAAATGCATTAAGAGAAATGCATCATAATGAAGTGCGCCCTGTAAACTGTGACCGAGGGAGGAGTAGTATGAAGGTGCAAAACCAAGTACGCGTATGGCCAGTCGGTCAACGCACCTCCTCTTGGCATATCACTGACATGTGGGACAGGAGTGTGAGCAAACCAATCTCAATTGGTGGCAAAGAGCCAACCCGCCGTTCCTTGAGAGAGACGAGGAGCGAGAACACACAGACGGGCTCGCATGGAGGCCAAGATATATTCGAGCATGGTTGGTTGATCGATATCATTCATTACATGTTGGGCTGCCGTTTTCCGCCCTTCTCCGGAATAAACGTGTACTTTATCAGAGATAAAAAAATAAGAGTACAGACGCTCCACCATGCGGTTCTAGTAGTAGTACTACTCGTACTACTACGCTTGGCTCTTCGCCTCTTCGTGAAGTCGAACAATGATGGTACTCCGCATGTTGGGTACTACAGTGTATGCCTCTGACAATCTGACACCGAATGGACTGATGCATGTCCACCGAGGGTAGGTTGCATTAGTCAAAAGGCGTAAGCGAGCTTCACCTTGTCCTGCAAGCTTCTCCTCATTCTGCGAGTTGACGGGACACACCAAAAAGTAGTGCTAGTCCATACTCCCTCCTTTCCGGTTAATATGGCTTGATCTTTTTTGCGGGTAAATGAGAGAGCTTTATTCATATATAAGCATTCTTAGGACGATCAGCCAAGACACTGGTCACTAGGAAGCGAGGTACCCCGCAAAAAAAGAAGTAGGAAGCGAGGTGTTTCATCAAGCCAGCTCTCGGCCACATTCAAAGTGCAGCAAGCACGGTTCGCACGAAGATGCGCCGCAAGGTTTGCTGACCTGTTTACATGCTGAATAACAAAAAAAGAGGAAATGTTAATCAGCGCTACTATTTGTAACAGGATATGAGCCAGAATTAAGCGAGAATTATGGCGAGTGTTCCATGCAATCAACTTCCATTATCACATGCGAGAACCCTCGAAGAGAACCAAATGTGTTGAAGATTGCTTTATCACATTTTAAAATTATAATAAGAGTGCAGACGCTCCTCCATCCGGTTCCTAGTACTAGTATAGTACGTACCTTTATAGACTATAGTAGTAGTACTAGTACTAGTAAACTTTTCACTTGGTTGTTCGCCTATTCGGGAAGTTGAACAATAGTAGCACTAGTAGTATAGTGTATGCTTCTGGCAATCTGACACCGAATTAACTGTTGCACGTCCACCGCCTGAGCGAGGGAGAGCTTGCATTAGTCAAAAGTTTCTCCTTGTCCTGCGAGCCACCGCGCGCAAGCTTCTCCCGTCCTGCAACCTTCTCCTCGTTCGGCAAGTTGATGGGACACAGCAAAGGCCCTGTTTGGGTCCATGGGTTAGGGTTAGTTTGGGTTAGTTTGTACTCAACTAACCCAAAAGTATCCAAACGGGAGGCTTAGTTTGGGTTAGAAGCATCTAACCCATCCAAAAAATCTAACCCACCCAAGAGGTGCTTATTTGGGTTAGTTCTTCTCTGGAGCACTAAAAAAACACATTTTTCTCTCGCTCTCACCGCAGCAAATCCCTCGCCACTTCCTCGAAGCTTCTCGTCCTCTTCATCCCTCCCTCTCGCAACGCCCGTGAAGGCGCCTCGCCGTATCCGCGCTCCATCTAACCCTGTCATCTAAACACCTCTTTGGCTAGAGTTCAGGGTTAGAATCTAAATCTAACCTCTAACTGAGTTAGAGTATCCAAACAAGGTCAAAGTAATGCTAGTCCATACTGCCTCCTCTTCGGTTAATATGACTTAATTTCAAATGAGATAAATACACTGTCTGTCACTGTATATTTGTAAAAATACGGTCAGTGGACTTCATAATACGCTCATTGCGCTCAATATATATATTTTCCGGTGTTTATACGGTCACTAGCTCACCCTGACTGAGTATGTGTGTGCATGCACGTGTAGGTTGAGCACTTAGCGTGACCGTGTGTGTTCCGTCGTGTGCTCGGACATGCATGCATTAGGGCGTCGCGCGCGTTTTTGCGTCCATGTGTACGTGTGACTGTTGCATACACGTAGAGGGAGTATGTGTAGGGGCCACTAAGGAGCAGTCAAATCACACTGTAAGTTAGTCGGAAGAAGCAACCATCATTTCACTCTTGAATGACACGTACGCAATATAAAATGGTTGATATGGAGAGAAAAAGAAAACCACTATATATACACTAGCAGGAGCCTAAGCTACAAGCCTGCTTGCTAAGGTTGCTCTCTTCACAAGCATAGAACGACGGGCCTGATCCCGCAGCTGGGGGAAGGGAACAATGTTCTGCGTAGACGCGGTCGACATCGGCGAGGGAGAAAACCCATAGTCGGTGCGTCCCAATCGGGGGTCACCGCGGTATGGGCCGATGCGCGTCCCAACCGCCCTTCTAGCTACAGCCCGACGTCCCAGGTAGTCCATCTTCCTTTTGGAGACGGCTTGCTCCACTGCGGTAGCTCCATCTCCATGTCGATCTTTCTCTACTTCTACCGTCTTCTACTTGTGATGAGTTTATGTCTCATGAACTAGTGCCAGTACTATTATTCTAATCACACTTCTTCAATATCTTTGCCATCAGGGATGCTCAGGTCGATTTTAGTGGAACTGCACAAAAGCATCATATGATCCGAGGGTGCCAGTCGTCTTTCCTTCGACAGGTTCTACCTGGCCAGGGAATTAAATCATGTTTAGGGTTTAGGGTTTAAGTCGTAGTGACCCCATCAGTAGTTTTTCTTTCGTACACGCTCTCACAACTTTTTTCTTTAGTTGTGAAGTAAATATTGGCTATGATCTGTGAATCATTGAGATGCATCAGCATGTGTCTTAGTTTTCCTTTGTATTTGATGGAATGTTGTAATGGGGCAACCTTGGAATAGGAATGAAAATGGAGTGGAAAGTTTTCATTTTTTGGGAGAAAAAATGGAAACAGAGAGAAACCAACATTTCATTTCGTTGGATTGCGCCATCGAGAAAAACCAACGTTTAAATCACGTCTGTCGTGTTTGTGTCTCACCCTCCTCCACGGCTCGACCCCACACGGTCGCTCGGCATGCCACTCACCGCAAACCGAGTATACCATAACTCTCCCGCCTGCTTGTCGATGGATTGCGCCATGGAGTACTACTAGCACTACTGGAAGAGATTGACGAGTTGGGGGAGGATAGCTAGCTGTAGCACGGACTCCCAAGAACTTTTTACATGCATGTTGTAGCCGGCTATTGCGACCTTTGAACGTGGAGCAGCCGCGTACACCCGGAAGCGGCGCGGGCAACGCTCTCTCGGCCGGCGCGCCACTTCAATGCCGGCGCCAGTGAGATGTCGCGTCTGCTCTGGCCGGGCATGAATGCGGCACTGACCGTTTCGGGCGGGAAGCACGCGCGGGTGATGAAGAGGGTTTGGGTTGGTCAGGACTGGCCGTGGCAGCGGTCCGAACATGCGCAAACAAGAGATGATGTACGTTAATATTGCTGCGTATATAATTAACAACGTAAATAATGTGCCAGTTGGACAAATATGATTGGAGATGGAGATGGAAATGGAATTTTACGTAAACACGGATATGCATGTCTATGTCTATGTGTGTGTGCGCGACGACTCTCGCGACCTGGAAGTGGGGGCGTGTTTTTGATCGAGTTTTCTTTCTTGGTACGTTAGAAAATCAGTTTGTCTAATTCACATCTAGATGTTATTTAAGGATATCACATCTAAGCTCCCACAAGTATATAATGTAGCAACAAGAAACAAAAAAACTAGGACAAAAAAAATAGACCACAAACAGAGTGGACATCAACTTAGATGTGACATAACTATGTCACATCTAGATGTGTCCTAGATAGACCCTTAAAAAATTGTCCGCCAGTTTTCGTTTCTTTTTTCCGGGAACGCGCGTATTCTATTTAAAACCACTGCTATGGAGAGATTTTTTTACTCCATTATAGCCTCTTGCTTGATAGAGTTTCTCGCGTCTCGCTCTCTCACCCTCTCCATATCAAAACAAGATGACAGTATCCACTCTATCTCTCTCCTCACCGGTGGTCACAGATCCGGACGAATACCGTCCGCTGCAGGAGGTGAGGGGGTGCAGCGTTGACGTTGTCGCCGTCGGCAACGGAGGGAGCCGATGCGCACCATCCTCTCAGAGCTGGCGCTGGCGCGGACCAAGATCCTTAGCGCCCTTGTTCGCTACCGTCGTGTGGGCAGATCCCGCCTGCCCACCTAAATGACATCTCGCCCACCTGAGGTTTAACTTCTTGTACTGGTCCAGCTCCCCAGGTCGCTGCGTGTGGGTTTTCTTCTATGTGACTACTCCCCAGCTCCCCATGCATATTATCTAGGGTTCGTCGGCTGGTCCAACATCACCTACTAGTACTATTATAGAGGAAATGCCACTCAAAAAGTTGTCCTGATTTATGCCTCGGTGGAGGTATACATGTTGTTTCGACAAAAAGTACATGGTGGTTGTGCGGTCATTGTCCATATGGTGGTAGTACTATCACTGGTTAAATGAAGAAATGTTTTTTTCTCGGGTATCCTGGTTTAGTTCCCATCAAGATATAATTATGATGCTTCTGTTTGTTGGTGTACTTTTCATTAATTCTTATTGACAATTGAGATGTCGTTGCTAACCCTTTTTATATTTTTGGAAACAGCGATGCGTGTCTCCATACCCGGGCATGTCTTCCTCAATTTTAGTGGAACTGCACAAAATTGGATGGCCATTGTTGTTCCGCCTCACTGTCCTCTGCCACGTGGTTCTTCCTTCCTCGAGCTTGATTACTGAGAAGAAACAGACCACATTGAGGATTTGTCGAACTTCATAGGTGCCTCACCCAAACTTGATGCCAAATGGATGATGCATCACCACGATGACCTATCGATGCTCATGGTTGCGCCTCATGGTTGCGTCGGCTGGTGAAGCTGATCGATTTTCAATGAAAAACAAGTTGTCTTCCATTAGTGCTCTTTGCTTGTTATGCACAAAGATGATATCCTTCGTCAGTTCACCTTGGTTGCGTTGGAGACGCAGTCGTCTTTCACGTTGGTGCAATTTTATCACACAATTGGCTATGAACCAAATGTTTCCTCGAAGAAGGATCGACGTTGGTACTAAGAGCATAAGTTTTGTATTGATTTCTAAGCCTTCTCACAACTTTGTCTCCAGCTCCCCTGTAATTTTATTTGTCCAGCTATTAACTTTGATTTAAAAAATGGTGTGGACTAAAAACCCGGATGGACGTAGTAGCCCTCCATTTTTATTTACTCCGCATATTAGATTTGACTGAAGTCAAACTTTGTAATACTCTCAAACCTTTCTGATAATTGAAATTAAAATTCTTTATTTGTACACACTCTCACATTTCCGATAATTTGGCGCATGTGTGGTTGTTCACTTAAGGGAGGGTAGTGTACCACACGTGAAGGACAGGAAGTGCGACCAGGACGCGTGGGCGTGGATCGTTAGTTCATCAAAAGTAGTATTAGTTTTCTTCACTGTACATTAAATAAAGAGTTTCATTTCGTACTTACACAATTTAAAACGATTGTTATGGAGAGAATAAGAAAACCACTCCACTATATATTAGTCGTATACACACGAGAGTACTATATGGATGCAGCTTCATTGACTTAGTGCACCTGCCTTTGGGTTTATGACAGGTGGGCCCAAAATGTGGCTGGCTCACCTGTCATACAGCCAAAAGCAGATGCAGTGAAGGCACCGGAGCTCAGTCCGTACTACATTAGTATATATATAAGCGGGAGCCTCAGTGCTTGTTCGCTAGGGTTTGCACTCTCCACACGCTCGCCGCAAGACATATATGTTACACGCTAGAGGCTCAACATTCATTTGCTAGGGTTTGCTATATTCACAGTCTCTCACCCTCTCTTCACCAGATCTAAATAAGACTGTGTTGGCCTCTTGTCTCTCTCTCCCCCCTCATAGCTGGTGAAGGAGGCGTCTGTATCCCGTCGCACCGGTAAGGGGAGGAGGTGCAGCGTTAACTCTATTGCCTTCGGCGAGGGAGGCAATCCACTGCCAGCTGCGTTGTTCTCTTTCACCCATCGCCTATGCAGGAGGGCCACCGACCCCTTGTTCCTCGTTGTCGTACGTAGTGTGGGCAGATCCAGACTCCCGCCGCACGCCTTGCCACATCCCGATGACCCTAAGGTATAAGTTTGTTTGAAACCGTTGTTGCTCTAGCTGCATGTGGATCTTTTTCGATCTGTAGTCGAATCTAGGTCTTGGTTCAAAGAGGAAAGAAAGGTGCGGTGGGGTGGAGCATGAATCTAGGACATGGTTCAATGAGGAAAGGAGGGAGGAAAAGTGGTATAGACTGGCTATCGAGCCGGTTTGTTGGTCGAAAAGGGAAAAAGGGGGTAACCCAGTACACCCATCTGTAAGGAACCGATCTCTTTGTTGAAAAGGGAAAGAAACTGGGGGGTCGGGCAGTTTGTGTAGGACTAGATTTGCTGCCCTCACATAGGAAAAAAGTTCAAAGAGAACAAATATGGGACCAACACAGATATGCTGCTTGGCTCCATACTCTGCATCACCCATTTATACGTGTGGACGCACATGGTGCTAGCATGTCCCATATAGCTATTTTGCTGTTGTTAATCTAAGAATGCCGCCGGAAAATTGAAGCAATGCCACTGTTAAAAGTAAATTACATTTTTTAACGAATGTTGTTTCAAGAGAATGTCTCTGTTAATATGAATCAATGCAACCGTTTTAGAAATGCTACTATCCTACTTTGTTTTCCATCCAAGATAAGTTAGATGCTTCTTTCTGTCACCGTTTGTTTCATCCTCCTTTATCGGCAAGTAATTGTTTCCTTTTTTGCCTCTGTTAAAACAGGGGTATCGATTCAACTTGTTGCTATTGCGACATTTTGCTTCGCTACTCGAAACACTTATGTTTTAAGAGTGTTTTGTGCAGTTCAACTTGAATGTCACACCGGTGACTTTGCTTAATTTTGGTGGAACTGCACAAAAGGAGATCGAGATTTGTTTCCAGTCTTCGTGGCGAGTTGTTTCAAATCTTGGTCTCAACCACATGATGTGCAGTGTGCTTTGAGATGTTGTGCTACTTGTTTTGGTACTGTTTTAAATAAATGTTGAATTGAAGCTATTGTATTGCTGTCTTTTCCCATTAAGTAGTGAACAAAAATGGGACCAACCCAGACATGATGCTTGTTGCTTTGTTACAACAAATTCAGCATCACCCCCTTTATAAGCCAGTAATTGATGCCACTCTCAGAATTAACTACTGAATCTTATTTCAAAACTGCAACACTTGTTAGGGATTGGCGGGATTACCATTTTTGTGGCCGCATGTTTCATCCTCCTTTATTAGCCAGTAATTGATTCCTTTTTTGCCTCTGTTTAAACAGGGATATCTATTCAACTTGTTGCTATTGCGACATTTTGCTTCGCTACGCGAAACACTTTGCTTGATTTCAGTGCAACTGCACAAAACGAGATTGGATTTCCTATTCGTGTTGGCAGATTCGTATTTTATCCTGGTGTTCTCATGAAAGGTCAGTACAGGCCTTCATCCACATGATTGTGCAGTGTGCTTTGAGATGTTGTGCTACTTGTATTGGTACTGTTTTAAATAAATGTTGAATTGAAGCTATTGTATTGCTGTCTTTTCCCATTAAGTAGTGAACAAAAATGGGACCAACCCAGACATGATGCTTGTTGCTTTGTTACAACAAACTCTGCATCACCCCCTTTATAAGTAGATGGAAGCACATATTGTTGTTGCGCCCACTCTCCCCTGGAACTGTTTATGCTTTTCGTTAATCTAATGCCGCTGGTAAAATTAAGCAATGCCACTCTCAGAATTAATTAACTACTGAATCTTAGTTCAAAACTGCAACACTTGTTAGGAATGGTACTATCCTGCTTTGTAGTTCTTTCTACATGTTTAACCAAGGTATTGTTAAGATAATGTCTCTTTAAAAATGAATCAGTTGCATTGTTTTAGGAATGGTACTTTTCTGCTTTGTCGTTCTTTATACATGTTGAAACAAGGCATTGTTAAGATAATGTCTCAGTCAATATGAATGAATCACACTGATGGAGAATTGCTACTCTCCTGCTTTGTTTCCCATTAAGACAAGTCATCAACCGTTATTTCTCAGTAATTGTTTCCCTTATACCTATTGTTGCTTACAGGGATATCAAAATTAAAGCTCGGTTTTATTCCGACTTCGATTTTAGTTGAACTGCACAAAAGGAGCCAATGTGTCCAAGGCAAACTGCTGCGTTACTGGGTCCAGTTGGTCGTTCCACTTTGCAGAAAGAAGCAGTCACTGTTTGCGGTACATTACAGAAGGAATGACCGAGAAGCTTTACAGAGTATTATTAGACACCGGTGACATGACTAGTCTGCAGAGACCATTGGCAATTTAACAACACGTGGAGTGCCCTGGGCAAAAAGTGCCCAAACAAGTACAAGAAGCTACGACAGGACACGATCATAGGCATTACATATTTTGAATGGGAAAAGCTTGTCAAAGTTTAATCATTGATGTTAGCAAGAAGACGTTAGTTTAATATATTGGAATTGGAAAACCTTGTCAAAATTTGCTCATTGATGTTAGCCAGAAGACATGCATTTGATATTTTTGAGTGGGACGCCCTTGCTGTGAGCAGCGTCGAGTGTTTTTTCCTATTCCTGTGTTCAGTTTAGAAGTAAATAGTTACTCTGCTGAGATATTCCTGTGTTAAGAGTTTGTTCTGAATATTGTCTATGTAATGCCAGGCCTTGTGTTTGATTGCAAAGTTGAGCTTGGAATGTTGTGGCATGCGGCATCACGAGCTGTTCACCGTGCCTCCTGAGAATAATGCTTCGTATTGTTTTGCATGTCGATCTAATGCCAGTGATTTGCTTGTTAAGAAGATCATCCTCTTCTGTTGTTTCCGTGCGTAAGAGTTCATCGTCTGATGTTCATTCATAGCCTATACGACATGTCGGGTAGGTTAGACATGAAACCATATGATCTTCCGACCAACTCATGATATTAGGCCGTGATTGGATCATCGTTTTCCAACCAAAACCGCTTGTAAAACTGACGCTTGTAAATTAAAGCAGATGGTCTCGGGCGAAGGCGCTTGGTTGGTCGATTTCGACTAGTAAAATATCGGAAGTACTTCACACACGATAAAAACGCTGAACGACACTCGGACGATTGCTAATCCAGCCGTTAGCTGCTGTTTCAGCCTTGCCCATGGATGGCATGATACGCACGTCGTGCATGTATTGTCTGGTAATGTCGTCCATATAGCAGTCCTCATAAAATATACACTGGTCTCTCAAATTACACGCATAACCCGCCGGTTTTACTTACAGACCTCGGGCCCTCAGTTTCATTACGCCTGTATTTTACGCGTTGTTTCCGATGACGAGTAAATTACACTTGTATGTTAATACAGGTTTGAAATAAACCAGAGCTCCCAAGCGCGGCCTTACCGTTTCATGCCGTCTCAGTTTCTCGAAGGTGCTCATATGTGTCCGATGATCCTGGCTTCCTGAATGAGCAGCGGGCGCTGTATCAGACCTCCGTAGGGCCCGCGAGGCCCTCTCCGTTGTCCTTCGAGTTGTTGCGCTCGCCGTGGCGCCGAGCATTGTTAACATGGTCAACGAACATGAGGATTCAGGAGATGACTTTATTTTGACTGGATGACACTAGGGACCCACTAGGGCCATAGCCGTACGTACGCAAGTGCCTCCTTATTATGTACAACTATATTTTTTTGCTTTCTCCTGGTTTCCTGACATCACGGTCCCACACCATTGTCAACCTATGTAGTCAATATAAACGAGAGAATTGCACAAGGTGCGGCCGACAGCTGGGACCAAGCAGCTCGAGCAGTATTTGTGTTTTTGAGGCGTGAGCACTGCAGAGTTTTTCTTGGCGATGATTTCGTTGTTGTTCAGAGGAGAGCAGGGTATTAACTGGGCGGGCTGTGGCCCGTCTAGCCCAGGCCAGATATCCAGCCCAGATACTAATTTTTTCAAGATGAAAATGGCTAGCCCAGCTATACGTCTTTTTGAGGAATACCCAGGCAAGGTCAACTTGTTATTCTCCGCCCCGCTGGGCTGCAAATCTTTCCTAGGAGGGATGCATTAGGCTTAACAGGAAAATGGGCTTTAAAAATAATAAATGGGATGTAATTATAAAAACTGGGCAGTAACTATAAAAAATGCACCAAACACGAAATTAGTTTATAAAATATTATTTATGGATTTTGAAAATCTTAAATTTTCATTGTTGCGCGCGCAATGTTTCGTTGGATTTTTACGTAATACAAATTTATATTTAATCTGACTAGAAATTTCGGGATAAAAATATTTCGGATCCCATCAAAATGTGGGAAATTTTATTGAATTCTGTCTTCAACGGTTGGTTGAAATTATTAATCGTTGTCCTAGCTAGAAAATGGGCTGTACTTTTAACAAACTATAAATGGGCTGTTGTAAATTCCATTAGAATTCAAAAATGGGTTGTACATTCTTACAAAACGCAAATGGGCTATAAGTTCTCTGCCACACACTTGTGGGCCTACTAAGTGACGCGTCCCTAAAAAAATAAGTTGACGCGTATGCAAGGCTTTGTCAACTTATTATAGTCAACACACGGTTCTAGCAGCAGTGGCCGTTGGATGTCTATCCAATGGATGTCGTGCTTCTTCTTCAATCTCAGATATTCTTAGCTTCGGCCGCCCAAAAAATGATTCCTCCCCCTGACATCTGGGGCGCACCGTTTCGGAGGCTAACCTGTGGGCCTACTAAGTTGGAGCGCACCAAGGGCTTTGTCAACTTAGTCAATATAAACGATTCTAGCTTCAGTGACTGTATGATTTCCATCCAACGGCTGTAGTGCTTCTTCAACCTCTGTTCTTCTTGGTCCAGCCACCCAAAGCAGCGCCGGTCGTGCCACCTGCTCCTGCCTCCCGTGGTCGGCTGTGCTTCCGCGGATGCCTCACTGCCCCCATACTACTCCCACCGCTGGCCAGGCCATCCCTCCACTCACCCACACCCCCTGTTATTCTGCGGCGACGGCAGCCTCACACCGCAGCCTAACCAGTGAACCCTCGTACTCCTCTCCGCGCGGGCTTCTACTGCTGCGTCTTCCCCGGCTCCGCGTCGTCCCCTTCCTAGGCGTCGCCGTCGTCCACCGCCCTGGTGCTCTCGGCGCGGCGTGGTCAACGTGGTCAACAACCGACTTCCATCGGAAGAGTACTGTACGTGGAGAGGCTGACAGCTGGGTCCACGGCGGCCGTAAGGAAGTGCCTCCTTATTACGCACAAAATAATTATTCCTCCACATTACAGCAGGGACCCACCGGACGGGCCACCTTATTCCGCGAAAAAACATTTCCCCCTGACTGTTGGGACCCACCGGATGGGCCACCGTATTTCGCGAAAAAAATGTTCCCCCCGCTGTCAGCTCGGACCCACCAGAAGTGCCTCTTTATTACGCACAAAAAATGAATACTCCCCCTGCTAGCTGGGACCCACCTTCGTGGGAGGCTGACTTGTGGGCCTACTAAGTTGACAGGACGGAGGGCTTTGTCAACTTAGTCAATATGAACGATTCTAGCTCCAGTGACCATACGATGTCCATCCAACGGCCGTAGTGCTTCTTCAACCTCTGGTCTTCTTGCTCCAGCCGCCCAAAGCAGCGCCGGTGGTGCCGCCTGCTACTATTCCCACCGCTGGCCAGGCCCTGCAGCGACGGCAGCCTCACACCACAGCCGAACGAGTGAATACTCATACTCCTCTCCGTGTGGGCATCCACTGCCGCGTCTTCACCGGCTCCGCGTCGTCCCCTTCCTAGGCCTCGCCGTCGTCCACCGCCCTGGTGCTCTCCGCGCGGCGTGGTCAACGTGGTCAAGGAACAACTTCCATCGGACGTGGACTGTACGTGGAGAGGCTGATAGCTGGGTCCACGGCCGCAGCAAGGAAGTGCCTCCTTATTACACGAAAAATAATGATTCCTCCACCTGACAACAGGGACCCACCGGACGGGCCACCGTATTTCGCAAAAAAACGTTTCCCTCCTGACTGCTGGGACCCACAAGCTACACCTTCGCACGCAAGGAAGTGCATTCGGGCAAAAAAACGATTCGCCCCCCTGACTGCTGGGACCCACCAGCTACATCTTCGCATGCAAGGAAGTGCGTCCGAGAAAAAAAACAATTCGCCCCCCTGACTGCTGGGACCCACCAGCTACATCTTCGCACGCAAGGAAGTGCCTGACAGTCGGGACCCACCTGGTCGAAGCGTACGTAGCGTTGTCATTCTGGTCGCGAACGTGTACATACATACTGGTCAATGTAGAGGCGCACACGTGTCGTAGTACAGGCGCGCACGTAGCATGTACACGTACGTACAGCGGTGAGGGTGCAAGAAAGAAAATACGGCCACATACGTACATACGGGCAGGGTCTAACGCCTACTCGCGCATACATACATGGCTGGGTCGGAACAGAGAAACAGCATCGTCGTCGTGTTCATGGGGAGCCAACCGGCTGGGTCGGAACGGAATGCGTGGTCGTGTTCATCGGGAGGGCTTGGATGGAATAGGCGATGGAAATGAGGCCTGGCGTACCGCACAACGGAGGAAACGACCTTGTGTTCAACCGGCCATGTTCAAAACGGGATCCTGTTGATCGGGAGGGGCCTGGCGTACCGCAAAACGGAGGAAACGGACCTCCTACGGTCGAAACGGGGGTCCTGTTGATCGGGAGGGGTGTGGCGTACCGCAAAACGGAGGAAATGGACCTCCTATGGTCGAAACGGGGGTCCTGTTGATCAGGAGGGGTGTGGCGTACGGCAAAATGGACGAAACGGACTTGTGTTGGAGCGCTACGGTCAAAACGGGGGTCCTGTTCATCGGGAGGGGTGTGACGTACCGCAAAACGGGACTCCACGGGATACTGTTCATCTCCACCGTCGACCTCCTCCAGCCTCCACGGGCTCCTGTTCATCCAACCTCCACCGCGCGCTACTCCACTGGCTACTGTTCAACCACCCCTCCACGGGCACCCCTCCACCGTCTACTGTTCATCCAGCCCTCCACACCACGGGGTCCTGTTCAACCACCCCTCCACGGCCACCCCTCCACCGTCTACTATTCATCCAGCCCTCCACACCACGGGGTCCTGTTCATCCAGAGGCAACACCACCGCTCATTGTTCATCCAACCCCCCCCCCCCCCCCCCGCAACGCTCACTGTTCATCCAATCGATCGGCTTCAGTTAGCAGCAGTAGCGAAGGAATCGCTCCATGCATCGGGTTCAGTTAACAGCCATCGATCGATCGCTCGGGTTCAATAATGCGTAGCCTACAGTGCAACCGCTCGAGTTCAGTTAGAGCCCAATGCCTCGCTCGGGTTCAGTTAGAGCCCAATGCCTCGCTCGGTTTTTTTTCGTCATGGACGGCCCAAAGAATGTCATGCAGCTGCATCTTCGGCCCGCCCAGGACGAAAAGCCCATTTTCTGTCATGATTTTTTGTCATAGAAGTAGGAGCCCACCACATCTATGATGATACTGGGTTCTGTCACAATTATCGTCATAGAAGTGTCATATGTATGACAGGAAAAAAATTCGTTCGGCCCAAAATGTCACGGATGTGTCTTTTTTTGTAGTGCTTCAGGCTGGCTCCTGAGGAGCGGAGATTTCTATGCAAGGTGCACCTCACGAGGCTCAGCTGACGTGAGCCGTGATGACCAAGGCCAGGCGGGCGCCAGCGGGCGCAGTGTACCAGTTTCTTCTTCGGTGCAAAGGAGGCAAGCAGCAGGCGTAGAGTCCTGAGGAATCAACCAAAGGTTTCCATTCTGGTGCAACAAGACCAAGACCGCCAGGACGGCAGGACGGAGGTCATCGCCGAGCCCACCGCAGTGTCACGACTAGAGGCTTTCGCAGGCGAAGACCACTTTAGACATGATATGATGTACTTGTTGTCTACCTTCAAATCTGGCCGTTGTGGGATCCCTTCCCGCCAACATTTGGGAAGAGGACCAAGGCCACTATAAATAGGACCTAGCCACCACCATAGAGGGGGATCCGAACTCATCGAATCCATTCCACCCTCACCATCTCACCAGCTCACTCGAGCTCAAGAACACCTCACCTCCTAAGGCTGTTCAACCACTATACTAGTTCATCCTCAGCCCCTCGAGGCAATCCACCACAAGGCTGGAGTAGGGTATTACACTACAAGGTGGCCCGAACCAGGATAAACTGTCGTGTCTCTCTTTCCCTTCGAGTTTGTCGTGCTAGGCTGTGAGGATCGCGAGTGGCATACTGGGTAGGTTGAGATCTCTGCATGCACCCTAGAGTTTGAACCTCTCAAGGGTTCGCGGAACCCGAAATCCGACATTTGGCACGCCAGGTAGGGGTGCGCCGGATCTTCTCTTTCGCCGATCGATCCACCGCTACTCCGACACTTCCATGGCTGACGCATGTCGGGCTTGCGCTGAGCGTCGGGCTGAAGTCGTAGACCACATCGCTCAGACGGCACCGGCGGGCAACGGCTGCCCTCGTCGTCTCCCATCGCCGGTGGCCAACGTCGCCACGGGCCCTGCTGGCCACGAGCAGCAAGCTTCATTGCTGCACCCCTCCGTGCGCCGTGACGGGCACACCGCCACTCCGTTGCTGACCCCGACCGCTTCGTCCTCCCACGCGCGTCGTGGCCTGGCAAACGCACAAGCTACTCTGCTCATGGCGCAGGAGCTCCTTCGCTACTGCCCCGTTGACGACTTCTACGAGGAGTGGCTCGAACGCATCGCCGAGCTCGTCAGAGCCGCCGGAGACTCTGCTACGCTGACCTGCTCACTGCCTCAGCAGCCTCCTGTTGCGGGCGACATGGCTCACGGGGCGCCTCCACCACCTCTGGTCCAGGGCACCATCATCGAGCCAAGGCGGGCAGAGCCACGACGTGACCCGCAGCGTCAGGCGCCTGTGTGTGAAGAAGCAAGTTGTCAAGTGGTGCATCGACCCCAAGAAGATGCACGTGCGCTCCCGGCACCTCCACATCAAGACCATGCGCCACTTGTGGTGGTGGTGCGCAAGCACCAAGACCATGCTCCACCACCCCGACGGGCTCCCGTGACCATAACAGGGTGCCGAGCGTTTACCACGGAGCTGCGCAACATCGTCTAGCTGGGCAAGTTCAAGCCTGACCTGCCCCCACGCTACGACGACACTGCCGACCTAGCCGAGTTCCTGCAGCTCTACGAACTAAGCATCGAGGCGGCCAGCGGTGATGAGAAAATCATGGCGAACTAGTTCCCCATGGCCCTCAAGGATGGCGCACGCTCCTGGCTCCTCAACCTCCCTGTGGGGTTGGTCTCCTCCTGGGATGAGATGCGCGACTGCCCGCCAGCCACGGGTGACTGAAAGCACAAGTGCTCCCTAGATGATTTTGGTAATTAATGTCAACATATCTCTTGTTGGACTAATACTTTCACCTAGTATGTTTCAAATAAGTTCAACAATGGAGTGGCATTGACTAGAGGATGTGGAACCCCTTCAAGATGCTAAGGACAAAGGATTGGCTCAAGCTCAAAGCACAAGACTCTACATTTTACTTTTAGTGATCCAAGATCACATTGAGTCCATAGGAAAGCCAATACTATTAAGAGGGGGTGAGGTGTTGCTTAATGGCTTGCTTGCTCAAAGTGCTTAGTGATATGCTCCAAAGCCCTCAACCACTTTCTCACATCCACATATGTCCCAAACTAAAAGTCAAACTCGGCTTTACCAAATCTGTCTATCCGGCGCCACCGAGTTCTGTTGACATAGCCACTGCCAGAAACCCTAGTATTTCGGTCTCACCGATAGGGATCTCGGTCTCACCGAGATGGGATTGTAATCTCTCTGTGTGTCCATTACCAAAATCGGTCTCACCGAGTTTGTGTAATCGGTCCTACCGAGATTGCAATGCAAACTCTCTGTTTCCCTTTCATACCGTTTCAGTCCAACTGAGATGAGCGAATCGGTCCCACCGAGTTTGCCTGACCAACCCTCTGTGTGTCTATTACCAAAATCGGTCTCACCGAGTTTGTGTAATCGGTCTCACCGAGATTAGGTTATGCCCTAACCCTAACCATATCGGTCCCACCAAGTTGACATGTCGGTCCCACTGAAAATCCTAACGATCACATTGTTTACTAAATCGGTCCGACCGAGTTTCAGGATTCGGTCCCACCGAGTTTGGTAAGTTGTGTGTAACGGTTAGATTTGGTGTGGAGGCTATATATACCCCTCCACCCACTCTTCATTCGTGGAGAGAGCCATCAGAACATGCCTACACTTCCAACATACATTTTATGAGAGAGAACCACCTACACTTGTGTTGAGGTCAAGATATTCCATTCCTACCACATAAATCTTGTTCTCTAGCCTTCCCCCAAGTTGCTTTCCACTCAAATCTTCTTTCCACCAAATCCAAAACCTGTGAGAGAGTTGAGTGTTGGGGAGACTATCATTTGAAGCACAAGAGCAAGGAGTTCATCATCAACACACCATTTGTTACTTCTTGGAGAGTGGTGTCTCCTAGATTTGCTAGGTGTCACTTGGGAGCCTCCGTCAAGACTGTGGAGTTGAACCAAGGAGTTTGTAAGGGCAAGGAGATCGCCTACTTCGTGAAGATCTACCCTAGTGAGGCAAGTCCTTCGTGGGCGACGACCATGGCGGGATAGACAAGGTTGCTTCTTCGTGGACCCTTCATGGGTGGAGCCCTCCGTGGACTCGTGCAACCGTTACCCTTCGTGGGTTGAAGTCTCCATCAACGTGGATGTACGATAGCACCACCTATCGGAACCACGACTCAAAAATCTCCGTGTCTCCAAATTGCGTTTGCACACTCCAATCCCATCCCTTTACATTCTTGCAATTTGCATGCTTTACTTTCTGCTGCTCATATACTCTTTGCATGCTTGCTTGATGTGTATTGTGAATGTTAAACTTGTGCCAAAACTCCACTTCAACTTAAAGAAATTAAAAACTGCAACTTTTCTTGCTTAGAGTCTATTCACCCCCCTCTAGACACCTCTTCTCGATCCTTTCAGTGACCTACGATGCATCAAGCAGTAGCCAATAGAGACCCTGCAGAAGTACATCCAGCACTTCAACAATGTTCGCCTCAAGAACCCCAAGGTGTCGGACAAGGCCATCATCTCAGCCTTCACTAATGGCGTCCGCGACATAAAAATGATGGAGGAGCTCGCCATACATGAGGACCTCTGCACAGCCCTGGAGATGTTCAACATGGCGAACAAGTGCGCGAGGGCTGAGGAGGGATACCTCTCCCTCCTCAAGCTCCCTGATGCTGATCCAGAAGACAAGAAGGCCAAGGCCAAGGACGTGAAGCGCAAGGGGCCGACGGTGCTTGCAGCCGAGACGGAGATGAAGCGCGGCTGCGATCACCCTGAGTTATCCAAGGGCAGCCGTCCGTTCTGCATCTTCCAACATGCACAACCACAACACCAACGACTGCCAGGAGCTCAGGGCCCTCCGCGATGGGCTCCTCGGTCGACGCCCCGAGCGCAAAGATCGAGACTACGGTCGTGGAGGTGGCCGAGATGGAGGATGCTGGGATGGCCGCGACCACCGCCAGGAGTGGCGCGACCAGCCTCGGGAGGACCGCTGGCAGGGCCAGCCTCGCGAGGGCGCCTGGAGGGATCATCCTCGCGAGGATCAGCCTCAGGGCAACACTGGTCTTCCTCCACTGCCTCCACCACCAAGAAGGAACGGAGATCACCACCAAGACGAGGGGGTTGGGGGCTTTGAAAGGATTGAGAAGAGGTGTCTAGAGGGGGTGAATAGACTCTCAACCATGAAAAGTAGCAATTTTTAAGTTCTTCAAGTTGAGGTCGAGTTTAAGCACAAGTTTAAACATTCACAACACATATCAAGCAAGCATGACAAGAGTATATGAGCAGCGGAAAGTAAAGCATGCAAATTGCAAGAATGTAAAGGGATGGGATTGGAGAGTGCAAACGCAATTGGAGACATGAAGATTTTTATCTATGGTTCTGATAGGTGGTGCTATAGTACATCAACGTTGATGGAGACTTCAACCCACGAAGGGTAATGGCTGCACGAGTCCACGAAGGGCTCCACCCACGAAGGGTCCACGAAGAAGCAACATTGTCTATCCCACCATGGCCATCGCCCACGAAGGACTTGCCTCACTAGGGTAGATCTTCACGAAGTAGGCGATCTCCTTGCCGGTACAAACTCCTTGGTTCAACTCCACAATCTTGACGAAGGCTCCCAAGTGACACCTAACCAATCTAGGAGACACCACTCTCCAAAAGGTAATAGATGGTGTGTTGATGATGAACTCCTTGCTCTTGTGCTTCAAATGATAGTCTCCCCCACACTCAACTCTCTCTCATAGGATTGGATCTGGTGGAAAGATGATTTGAGTGGAAAGAAACTTGGGAAAGGCTAGAGATCAAGATTTATGTGGTTGGAATGGAATATCTTGACCTCAACACATGAGTAGGTGGTTCTCTCTCAGAAAATGGATGCTGGAAGTGTAGGCACGTTCTGATGGCTTTTTCCACGAATGAAGAGAGGGTGGAGGGGTATATATATAGCCTCCACACAAAATCTAACTGTTACACACAATTTACCAAACTCGGTGAGAGTGAATCAGAAAACTCGGTCAGACTGATTTCGTTCATCATGTGACCGTTAGGCATTTCGGTGGGACCGATATGATCAACTCGGTAGGACCGATGTGCTAGGGTTAGGGTAAAACCTCATCTCGGTTTGACTGATTACATAAACTCGGTGGGACCGATTTTGGTAATAAGCGAAACAGAGAGGTTGTCAAGCAAACTCGGTGGGGCTGATTGCATATCTCAGTGAGACTGAAATTATTGCAATAGGCCACAGAGAGTTTGCAAGCCCATCTCGGTGAGACCGAATTAATTAGGGTTTCTGGCAGTGGCTATGTCAAGTGAACTCGGTGGCGCCGGATAGATCAAATCGGTGGGGCCGAGTTTGACTTTTGGTATGGGACATATGTGGATATGAGAAAGTGGTTGAGGGCTTTGGACCATATCACTAAGCACTTCGAGCAAGCAAGCCATTAAGCAACACCTCATCCCCTTTTAATAGTATTGGCTTTCCTATGGACTCTATGTGATCTTGGATCACTGAAATAGAAAATGTAGAGTCCTGAGCTTTGAGCTTGAGGCAATCCTTTGTCCTTGGCATCTTGAAGGGGTTCCACATCCTCTTGTCCATGCCACTCCACTGTTGGACTTATCTGAAATATACTAGATAAAAGTATTAGTCCAACAAAAGATATGTTGACATTAATTACCAAAATCACCCAGGGAGCACTTGTGCTTTCAATCTCACCCTTTTTGGTAATTGATGACAACATACATCAAAGCTTTAGATAAAGATATAGAGAAAGGCAGGTAAAGCTTTGGAAGGACACGTAACATGCATAGGCTCCCCCTACATGTATGCAATCTTGTAAATATGGAACATAAGAGCATGTGAGTGCATAATCATGACAGAGCAAGCAATGAGTTACATGTATCTTGGCTATATGCATCAGAGCAAATGGTGTGAATATAGGAAATGTACCTTCATGCTCATGAGTCCTTCTTGCAAACAATATGTACATCAGCAAGAGATCCTCATGCACATGAGTGTGATGCATGTAATTACCTTGTGGTCTTGAGCTAGCTTTGGAAGAGATGAACCTGAGTAAACAAGGTTAGACAACACAGAAACATCTACTGAACAAAGCAAGAGCAGCAAACCACAAGAGTACCAAGATTGGGATGACATGTAGAGAGTGAGTACTAGGTACTCTATTTGAGTGTAGACATGTCCCCAAAGGTAAAGATATGCAATGAATTCGAAGATTTCCTTCCCTTAGATGTCTTGCTCCCCCTGAATCTTATATGGGATACTGGGAGAAGATAAGGAATAGAAAATCAGAGCAAAGCAAACACACAAACAACATGAACATGTCTTTCCCCTCTAAAGACATGTGACTTATCTCCTCTTTGAATACCAAGCATCTAGGGTCTTTCTTTGATGTGATTATTTATCTCTCTTTCACCCTTTTGATATGATTAAGCTTTGATGTGAGCTCTCTCTCCCCCTTTGACATCAATTTCCAAGAAGGGGTCTTCTGGAGTGTGAGTCAAAATAGATTTGGTCCTTGAGTCACATAGCAAAGTAGCAGGGAAAAATAAGGTGCTGGTAGAGGATAAGAATCATCGAGTGGAGCTGGAACAAAATGTGCTGGATGAAAATGACAAAGTGTCTCCTCAACATTTGAAATCGGTAACACCGAGTTGTTGTCTTCGGTGGCACCGAGGTGATTCGGTTTGACCGAAAGAGACAAACCGGTGTGTCCGAGTTCATTACAGAGATAAAGCACTTGTCACCTCAGCTCACTAAGCAAATAAGATCTCACAAGGATTTGCAGGGAATTAACTAAAGGATTTTCAATTAACAGGATGCAGGGAATGCAGAAAAGAGATCTAGATGAATTAATAAGGGAAACAAATATGCAAGAGACAAATGCAAGAACAAGGAGAAACACTAGAGAACTTCATCTAGAATTGGTCGGCGACAAAGTCACTTGTTAGAGTATATTAACTTAGGAGTCAAGTGAAGACACGTGATCATAGGTCATACTCATCGTTTAAGCTCAAAATGGGGTTGCCATTTTTCGTTTAAGCATTTTGATGTATTCACATCTTGTTGAGCTGCTTTGTCCCATGACTTGGGGTAAAGCTTCTCTAAGATGGAATAGCATACCTTGGGTGGTGGTGGTGATATTGATCATGTAGACGAACTTGTGTGGGATGCTCAAGGTTGATGTAGTTCATTGGGAGCACCACTTGTAATTGGAGTTAATCTACCTACATGAGTTAGCTTTGCAAGGAGGAGCACTTGTGTATCCAAAGTGTCAATCATGAAATATGATACCAAAAGAAATTATATATATATATAATTGTCAAAGGATATGTTTGAAGGGTTTCATGCTTCCTTGTCTTCAACCACCGTATTCTAGAGACTTGGTGATATAGAGATTGCTCAAGATGTGAGTGAGTTGCAATCTCATAGATTTAGATTCATCCAAGTACCTACAAGGGTTAGATAACATGCAATGGTGCAACTATATCAAAGACATATGATTATCATCATAAGAGAAATATCAAGGATTAGTCAAAGGCTCATGCCTTGCATGTATCCAAATGGAGTTCCTACTCCAAGTTTGAAGCATCAATGATGTTCAATTCACCTCTCAACCGGTAAAATGCTTTCTCATCAAGCGGTTCAGTGAATATATCCGCCAATTGCTTATCGGTACGAACATGCTTAAGGTCAATGTCTCCTTTAGCAACATGATCTCGAATGAAATGATGACGAACCTCAATATGCTTAGTTTGAGAATGTTGCACGGGATTGTGAGCAATCTTAATAGCACTTTCATTGTCACAAAGCAATGGGACATGTTTCACATATATCCCATAATCTTTAAGAGTTTGGGTCATCCAAAGTAGTTGAGCACAACATGAACCGGCGGCAATGCATTCTGCTTCAGTGGTGGATAATGATACCGAGTTTTGTTTCTTGGAGGACGAAGACACAAGAGATCTGCCAAGAAATTGACAAGTACCGGAAGTGGACTTTCTATCGACCTTGTCTCCAGCATAGTCCGAATCGGAGTAGCCAACAAGATCAAAAGAAGACCTCTTTGGATACCAAATGCCAAAATTTTGGTGTATGTATTAAGTATCTCACTATCCTTTTCACAGCCTTAAGATGACATTCTTTAGGGGCCGCTTGATATCGTGTGCACATGCACACACTTAGCATAATATCGGGACGGGAGGCACATAGATATAGCAATGAACCAATCATAGAGCGGTAAACTTTTTGATCAACGGGTTCACCATCTTTAGTCAAGTCAAGATATCCACTAGTAGGCATGGGTGTATTCATACCTTTGCATTCTTGCATATTGAACTTCTTGAATAAGTCATTGGTGTACTTTTTTGAGAGACAAAGGTACCTTCCTTGGTTTGCTTGATTTGCAAACCAAGAAAGAATTTGAGTTCACTCATCATGTACATCTCAAACTTCTCCGACATTAGCTTTCCAAACTTCTCACTAAAATGAGGGTTAGTTGAACCAAATAATATCATCAACATAAATTTGGCACACAAATAATTCTACATTAACCCTTTTAGTGAAGAGAGTAGAATCAATTTTTCCGATCTCAAAGTCTTTTTCAATAAGGAACTTGGTCAAGCATTTATACCACGCTCTAGGGGCTTGTTTGAGACCATAAAGAGTTTTGTGAAGTTTGTACACATGATCGGGTTTCTTAGGATTAATAAAGCCGGGAGGTTGTTTAACATAAACTCCCTCCTCAATTTCACCATTTAGAAAAGCACTTTTAATGTCCATTTGGTGCAAGGTGATATCATGGCGATTAGCATAGGCAAGTAATATGCAAATGGACTCAAGTCTAGCAACGGGGGCATATGTCTCACCATAGTCCATACCTTCGACTTGAGTGTAGCCTTGGGCGACGAGACATGCTTTGTTGCGAACTACTTGTCCATCTTCATCTTGCTAGTTGCGAAACACCCATTTGGTACCGATGATGTTGTGGTTGTTGTCCGGCTTCTCGACCAATGTCCACACTTGGTTTCTCTCAAAGTTGTGTAGCTCTTCATGCATGGCATTTATCCAATCTAGATCTTCCAATGCTTCTTCAACCTCCATGGGTTCAATGCTAGAGATGAATGAATAATGTTCACAAAAATTAGCCAAACGAGTTTTAGAGCGAGTGATTCTCCCGGTTTGGATATCATTGTAGATTTGCTCGACGGGATGGTCTCTGGCGACTCTTGCTCGAACTCGTGAGAACTTTTGTTTTGGTCGGGGTGGGACATCTTATTCATCATCTTGTTCTTCTTCTTGGCCTTCTTCATTGTTGACGTTGTCGTTCTCTTGTCGTGGTGGAGAAGGAGGTTGGTGAGGTTATCTTGGTGTACTTCCTCATTTTCTTCATCTTGGTGTGCCCCACTTGTGGATGCTTCCGTATCAACTCTTGGTTCACCTTGTCGTGAGGTAGAAGCTTCCACTTGGACGGGCGCGGTACTCTCTTTCACCTCCGTTGGACGGATCTTGCCAATAGACAAGTCTTGGATTGCTTCCGAAGGGTCTTTATCTCCTACATCAATTGGCAATTGCTCTACTTGCGAGCCGTTAGATTCATCAAACTTCACGTCTACCGTCTCTTCAACCTTTCGGGTGAAATTTTTGTAGACATGGTAAGTGAGGGAGTCCTGGACTAGGGGGTGTCCGGATAGCCGAACTATCATCATCGGCCGGACTCCAAGACTATGAAGATACAAGATTGAAGACTTCGTCCCATGTCCGGATGGGACTTTCCTTGGCGTGGAAGGCAAGCTTGGCGATACGGATATGTAGATCTCCTACCATTATAACCGACTCTGTGTAACCCTAGCTCTCTCCGGTGCCTATATAAACCGGATGGTTTTAGTCCGTAGGACAAAACAACAATCATACCATAGGCTAGCTTCTAGGGTTTAGCCTCCTTGATCTCGTGGTAGATCTACTCTTGTAATACCCACATCATCAATATCAATCAAGCAGGACGTAGGGTTTTACCTCCATCAAGAGGGCCCGAACCTGGGTAAAACATTGTGTCCCTTGTCTCCTGTTACCATCCGCCTAGACGTACAGTTCGGGACCCCCTACCCGAGATCCGCCGGTTTTGACACCGACATTGGTGCTTTCATTGAGAGTTCCTCTGTGTCGTCACCGATAGGCCGGATGGCTCCTTCGATCATCAACAACGACGCAGTCCAGGGTGAGACTTTTCTCCCCGAACATATCTTCATATTCGGCAGCTTTGCACCATGGGCCAATTCGCTTGGCCATCTGGAGCAGATCGAAAGCTACGCCCCTGGCTGTCAGGTCAGATTTGGAAGTCTGAACTTCACGGCTGACATCTGCGGGGACTTGATCTTCGATGGATTTGAGCCACAGCCGAGCGCGCCGCACTGTCACGATGGGCATGATTTAGCTCTACAGCCGGACAGTACCCTGGAGGCCGCACACGAGCCCGCTCCGACCGTCGATTCGGAGCCGGCTGTGCAGATCGAGGACGGGTGGCTAGACACCGCCTCGGGGGCTGCAAACTCTTCGGTGATGGAGCCGAACACTGATCTTGTCCCTTGTGAAGCCCGTGACTCCGAGGTACCGGACTCCTGCCGGACTCCGAACCTCCCGCGCCCCCTTCGATCGAATCCGATTGGGCGCCGGTCATGGAGTTCACCGCTGCGGACATCTTTCAACACTCACCCTTCGGCGACATCCTGAGTTCGCTGAAGTATCTCTCATTATCAGGAGAGCCCCGGCCGGACTGCGGTCAGGACGGTTGGGATGCGGACGACGAAGAAATTCAATGCCCACCCACCACCCACCTAGTAGCCACTGTCGACGATCTAACCGACATGCTAGACTTTGACTCTGAGGACATCGATGGTATGGACGACGATGCCGGAGACGACCAAGAACCAACACCTAATGGGCACTGGAAAGCCACCTCGTCATATGACATATACATGGTGGATATCCCAAAGGATGGGAATGGTGAGGGAACAGCGGAGGACGACCCCTCCAAGAAACAGACCAAGCGCCGGCGTCAGCGGCGCCGCTCTAAATCCCGCCACAGCAAGAATGGAGATTCCGGCACCGGAGATAATAACACCCCAGATAGTGCCGAAGACAACCCCCTCCAGCAAGATTCAGCACAGGAGGACGGAGAAGCCAACCCTCATGAGAGAGCGGCAGACGAAGAGGTAGAGGATGATAATTACATGCCTCCCTCCGGAGACGAGGCAAGCCTCGATGACGACGAATTAGTCGTGCCTAAGGATCCCGTCGAACAAGAGCGTTTCAAATGCAGGCTTATGGCCACGGCAAACAACCTCAAGAAAAAGCAGCAACAGCTTAGAGCTGATCAAAATCGGCTAGCCGACAGATGGACTGAAGTCCTTGCGGCCGAAGAGCATGTGCTTGAATGCCCCTCCAAAAGCTACCCCCAACGCAAGCTGCTCCCCCGATTAGAGGAGGAAGCATATAAACCTGCATCACCAGAGCACAATACGGCTGACCGACCACCTCGCGGCCGTGATCGGGAGGCCTTTAGGCCCCCCGCTAGAACCGTACCCCGGCATCGCTCGAAAAGCAAGAAGCCACAGGGGAACGCTCCAGACTTGCGAGATATATTGGAGGATAAGGAAAGACAATCAAGATCGATCTACAGATCGCGTGGGCGCCCCATGATACATGATGACAACCGTCGCGCCGGACACAGCAAGTCCGGCCGGGCCGAACACAGTAGACAGAACTCGTTTGAGCTCCGTCGTGATATAGCCCAATACAGAGGCGCCGCACACCCACTATGCTTCACAGATGAAGTAATGGATCATCAAATCCCCGAAGGGTTTAAACCCATGAATATTGAATCCTATGATGGCACAACAGACCCCGCGGTTTGGATCGAAGACTATCTCCTCCATATCCATATGGCCCGCGGTGATGATCTTCACGCCATCAAGTACCTCCCACTCAAACTTAAAGGACCAGCTCGGCATTGGCTTAACAGCTTGCCAGCAGAATCAATTGGGTGTTGGGAGGACCTGGAAGCCACATTCCTTGATAACTTCCAGGGCACATATGTGCGACCACCAGACGCCGATGACCTAAGCCACATAATTCAGCAGCCAGACGAATCGGCCAAACAATTATGGACACGGTTCTTAACAAAGAAAAATCAAATCGTCGACTGTCCGGATGCAGAGGCTCTTGTAGCCTTCAAACATAACATCCGCGACGAGTGGCTTGCCCGGCACCTGGGACAGGAAAAGCCAAAATTCATGGCAGCCCTCACATCACTGATGACCCGCTTCTGCGCGGGAGAGGACAGCTGGCTAGCTCGCAGTAACAACCTCAGCAAAAATTCTGATAGTCCGGATACCAAGGACCACAATGGCAGGTCGTGTCGCAATAAGAACAAACGCCGTGTCAACGGCGACAATACTGAGGATATGGCAGTTAATGCCGGATTCAGAGGCTCCAAGGCCGGTCAGCGAAAAAAGCCATTCAAACGAACTACTCCGGATCCGTCCAATTTGGACCGAATACTCGATCGCTTGTGCCAAATACACGGCACCCCCAAAAAGCCAGCCAACCACACCAACAGGGATTGTTGGGTATTCAAGCAGGCAGGCAAGTTAATTGCCGAAAACAATGACAAGGGGCTGCATAGCGATGACGAGGAAGAGACCCGGCCGCCGAACAATAGAGGACAGAAGGGTTTCCCCCCACAAGTGCGGACGATGAACATGATATACGCAACCCACATACCCAAGAGGGAGCGGAAGCGTGCACTCAGGGACGTATACGCGATGGAGCCAGTCGCCCCGAAGTTCAACCCATGGTCCTCCTACCCGATCACCTTTGATCGAAGGGACCACCCCACCAGCATCCGCCACGGCGGATTCGCCGCATTGGTCTTAGACCCAATCATCGATGGATTTCACCTCACCAGAGTCCTGATGGACGGCGGCAACAGCCTGAACCTGCTTTTATCAGGATATAGTGTGCAAAATGGGCATCGACCCCTCAAGGATTAAACCCACAAAGACGACCTTTAAAGGCGTCATACCAGGTGTAGAGGCCAATTGCACATGCTCAGTTACACTGGAAGTGGTCTTCGGATCCCCGGATAACTTCCGAAGCGAGGAGTTAATCTTCGACATAGTTCCGTTCCGCAGCGGCTATCATGCTCTGCTCGGACGTACCGCGTTTGCAAAGTTCAACGCGGTGCCGCACTACGCATACCTCAAGCTCAAGATGCCAGGCCCTAGAGGAGTCATCACGGTCAACGGAAACACTAAACGCTCTCTCCGAACGGAGAAACATACAGCGGCTCTCGCGGCAGAAGTACAGTGCAGCCTCTTAAGGCAATTCTCGAGTCCGGCCGTTAAACGACCGGACACAGCCAAACGCGCCCGGAGTAACCTACAACAAGACCACCTGGCACGTTCCGAACACGCGTAGCAATGCGGCCCCAACCCCAACCCCTGCAAAATTGCAAGACTGGTCCTTCGCGTACATCATTACGCTCTGGAGATACCATGGGCATAGGGGAAGGGGCACGACTGCGATAGGCCCAGAATGCGGCTTAACCACACCAGGGGCTCTCAAGTGTGTCGTTCTTTTATTTCTCTTTTTCTTTTTTTTTACCCACAGGACTCCGTTCATCAGAGGCCCTGTCCAGCAGTAGACCTGCCGAACTCACGATGCAACAGCCAGGGAAGGAGAAAGGCTACGGCGAGTACCCAGGTGGTCTCCATTACGAGCATTAAATCTGTTTTATACACCATTCCACAGCCTACCCCTGGAGGGGAACATGTTTAATAGTCCCATCCATTGCTTACCGCACTCTTTGTATCGTTCTGCATTCATAGTAGTATTTCTTGAATAAAACAATGCATCACTTTTTGCTTATAATTGCATTCCTTTCTCATACATATGTTAATTTATGACATGTCGCATCCGTACACTTTGGTACGGCTAAATACACCAGGGGCTTAAGTTCCCCATATTATGGTGTGATAAGTCCGAACACTTTCACAAGTGAGGCACCCCGAACTTATAGCATAAATATGCATCGGCTCCGAAACATGTCTTGGGTCAATAGATGGGTTTGCCCGGCTCCCACGTTTTGGTACCTTACGTTCCGTTGTATCGGCTAAGGTGGCACTGGGAGAACCACTGTGATTGCGCCCTAGTTGAGCTGGGCGAGCGCCTCAGTGGAGAAAGCTAAAACTGACCATCATGATAAGGCGAGAGCCGGTCGCTGTTCGAGAGGTTTTTTCGAGTCCCTAAAGACTTATGCCGCTTAGAGCGAGGAACCGACTTTTGTTCGGCCCAGGCGTGGATAGCGCCCCGAATTTGGTCTTCCGAACACTAGGGGCTTCGCCAAAATTTAAAATTATAGAATTCTATGGCTAAGTGAGAGTGTTCAAGCATTATAAGTCCGGTTGCCTTGTTCGTTGTGTTGAGCGCCTCCCTAGATGGACCCAAAGATGGGAACAAGGTGCTCAAATTTATCCCGAACACCCCAGCACTCGTGGCATGGGGGCTGAAGCCGACGACTTGCCATCTCTCAGATTTGATAAACGGCCGCACAGAAGGTAATATTTTAAATTAACAAGCGTTGCTTAGCGCATATGAACAAAGTTTTCAGCGCACAGGATAACAAAATGCGAGTCTACTCAAATATTACATCTTTGGAGCACTCACCCGCAATAATGCGGGCACCCTTCAGGACACTCTTATAATACATCTCGGGCGTGCGATATTCCTTGCCCGGCGGCGGCAGGTCCGTCACAAGCTTCTCCGCATCCATCTTGCCCCATTGCACCTTTGCACGGGCAAGGGCCCGACGGGCACCTTCAACACAGGCGGAGTGCTTGATGACTTCAACCCATGGACAAGCATCCATCAGCCGCCGCACCAGGCCGAAATAGCTCCCAGGCATGGCCTCCTTGGGCCACAGCCAAACTATGAGGCCCTTCATGGCCTGTTCGGCCACCTTGTGGAGCTTGACCAGCTGCTTCAGCTGGTCGCTAAGGGGCACCAGAAGTCCGGCCTCAGCATACTGAGACCAGAAGACCTTCTCCGTTAAGCTCCCCTCCTCGGCCCTATAGAATGCGGCAGCATCGGACACGCTGCGGGGGCAGATCTGTGAACGCGCCTGGAGAGCTCCGAATTCGGGTAAGTGATAAGTAATTCACATTCACATGCTTGCTTTGCATGAAAAATGCCTTACCCGCCGCTATTTTCTTCAACGCCTCAATTTCCTGGAGGGCCTTGTGGGCTTCGGCCTTAGCGGCCTTGGCACTCTCAAGAGCTGACGCAAGCTCGGACTCTTGAGTCTTCGAGTCATGCTCCAAACTCTCGTGCTTTTCCACGAGAGCCTGGAGCTCTTGCTGTACCTCCGCCACCCGCGCCTCCTGCTTCTCTCACTCGGCTCGCTCCACGGCCGCATTATGCTCGGCCACGGACACCGCCTCCTTCAGGGTCGCCACCTCGTTCGTGGCCCCTGGAATACCCATGTTATCCTTGTTATTTCTCTTGCAACCAAATCCTTTTCTGTAAGGTACAATTTTCATAAGGCGTTACTCACCTTCCTTGTCCTCGAGCTGCTTCTTGGCATGGCCGAGCTTGTTCTCGGACCGCCCGAGGCTCTGCTTCAAAGCATCGACCTCCGCAGTCAGTGCGGCAGAGGTCAGCAGCGCAGCCTGCAATCCCATATTGACATATTTTTTATGACTCCTGCGTATATCTATTTAGATTCTCAATCCGGCTTTTCTTTCCGAACACCGAACCAAGCATCAGGGGCTACTGTCTATGCGGTACTATTTTACATATATTAAACTTCTTACCTCAAAGCCTGTTAGAAGGCTACTGCAGGCTTCGGTCAGCCTGCTCTTGGCGAGCTGAACCTTCTGAATCACCGCACTCATAACAGTGTGGTGTTCTTCTTCGATGGAAGCGCCGTCGAGCGCCTCTAGTAAGTTATCCGGCGCCATCGGTTGGACGGAGGCCGCCGGTGTCATGGTCTTGCCCTTCTTACGAAGGGGCCACCCGCCGAACTCCGGAACCACTGCAGGTTCCGGTGCGGAGTCCGGTGCAAAGTCCGGGAGGTTGCCCTGCGGCACCTCCGGGGCCTCCTCCTCCTGGCGGGTCCCTTCCTAGGATCCCACCTCGCCATCGTCGGCATCGCGGGGGGTGGAGGCGGTCGGAAGGGAATCCATATCCGACGCACCCAAGGACCAGCTCGACGAAGCGGGAAGATCGTCCTTGGGCGGACTGCAGGGTTGTATGCGGCATTAGAAAGACACCATGTGGCGAAAAGAAAAATCATGAAGTTATTCGGAAGTCCGGATACTTACGATCTCGCCAGGGGCTTGGCCCTTGAAGGCCAATCCTCGTCGTCGTCGCCGGCGTTGGCAGAATAGTCCGGGGGAAGAGTCCTTTCCTTCTTGGACCCTTCGGCCTCCCCCGTTGGGGAGGCCTTCCTTTTCTTCCCTCCCCCATGGGGGGAGAGGCCTCTTTCTTCTCCTCCTCGCCTTCGGGGGAGGAGTCCGCCTCAGAGTCATCGGACGATGAGTCCGATGACACCTGAAAACGGGGACTCTTTTGAGTGCCAGTGGCCTTCTTCTTGGCCTTCTTCTCCGGCACCACGTGGGGTGCCGGAACCAGCAGCCCCGTTAAGCGGGCGTCCGTTGGGTCTTCTGGCAAAGGAGCCGGACAGTTAGTCTGCTCGGCCTTCTTCAGCCAGTCCTGTCAAAGGAGAGGGAGTTTAGATCCCACATAGAGTCAAACTATGGAAAACAAGTGTCCCGTAAAGGGTAAAATCATTTACCTCGTCAGCCTGACGCTGCGAGCAGAATCCGTGATCTTCGGTAGCGGATGCGGGAGCCTCGGCGCCCTTGAACATCACCCTCCAGGCCTCTTCGTACGTAGTGTCGAAGAGCCTGCTCAAAGTCTGGTGCTTTGCCGGATCAAACTCCCACATATTGAAGTCCCATTGCTGGCACGGGAGAATCCGGCGGATGAGCATGACCTGGACTATGTTGACAAGCTTGAGCTTTTTGTTCACTAGCATTTGGACGCAGGCTTGGAGTCCGGTCAGCTCCTCCGAATCACCCCATGACAGGCCACTCTCTTTCCAGGAGGTGAGTCGTATGGGGGTGCCAGATCTGAATTCGGGGGCCACTGCCCATTTAGGGTCACGCGGCTCGGTGATGTAGAACCACCCCGATTGCCACCCCTTAATGGTTTCCACGAAGGTGCCCTCGAGCCAAGTAACGTTGGGCATCTTGCCCACCATGGCGCCTCCGCACTCCGCTTGGTTGCCCTTCACAACCTTCGGCTTGACACTGAAGGTCTTGAGCCACAAGCCGAAGTGGGGCTGGATGCAGAGGAAAGCCTCGCACACGACGATAAACGCCAAGATGTTGAGGATGAAATTTGGGGCCAGATCATGAAAATCCAGGCCGTAGTAGAACATGAGCCCCCGGACAATAGGATGGAGCGGGAAGCCTAGTCCGCGGAGGAAATGAGGAAGAAATACCACCCTCTCATGGGGCCTGGGGGTGGGGATGAGCTGCCCCTCGTCGGGCAGCCGATGCGCGATGTCGCTGGACAGATATCCGGCGTCGCGCAGCTTCTTGATGTGCCCCTCCGTAATGGAGGAGGCCATCCACTTGCCTCCCGCTCCGGACATAGTTGGAGAAGGTTGAGGCGAGATGTGCGGACTTGGGCGCTGGAGCTCGAGTGCGCGGAGATGGATAAGCAAAGGAGGAAGAAGGCGTAGGTAAAAAGGTGGATCCTTATCCCCTTATATATTTGCGAACGAAACTATGCGTCCCCATCGGCCTGGTAAAACTCGCTTATCTCCCAAGCGCCGTAATCAATGGCGCGGTTGGGTTACCCACGTCCGTATTGAAGGGAATCCCGGAATAAGGGGAACACGATCTCTGCTTCGACAAGACGTGCCAAGGAAACCGCTTCGCTAAACGCGCTGAGGTGGTATAATAAAGACGATTTGAGTAAAAGCTTGGTTGTGGTGTGATGACACGCCACGAAATACGTTAGGAGATTGAACTTGTGTAAATATTATTCTCTCTACGGTGGTATGTGGAATTCATTTTGCAGAGTCGGACACTATCCTAGTGTTCACAATCTTCTATAAATTATTCGGAGGAGGAACCCGCCTTGCAATGCCGAAGACAATATGTGCGTCGGACTCGTCGTCATTGAAGCCTGGTTCAGGGGCTACTGAGGGAGTCCTGGACTAGGGGGTGTCCCGATAGCCGAACTATCATCATTGGCCGGACTCCAAGACTATGAAGATACAAGATTGAAGACTTCGTCTCGTGTACGTATGGGACTTTCCTTGGCGTGGAAGGCAAGCTTGGCGATACGGATATGTAGATCTCCTACCATTGTAACCGACTCTGTGTAACCCTAGCCCTCTCCGGTGCCTATATAAACCGGATGGTTTTAGTCCGTAGGACAGAACAACAATCATACCATAGGCTAGCTTCTAGGGTTTAGCCTCCTTGATCTCGTGGTAGATCTACTCTTGTAATACCCACATCATCAATATCAATCAAGCAGGACGTAGGGTTTTACCTCCATCAAGAGGGCCCGAACCTGGGTAAAACATCGTGTCCCTTGTCTCCTGTTACCATCCGCCTAGACGTATAGTTTGGGACCCCCTACCCGAGATCCGCCGGTTTTGACACCGACAGTAAGTGTGAGAGTTTGAGCCATAACCAAGTAGGAAACCTTCATGAGATTTGGGAGCAAATTTAGAACGATGATGCTTATCAAGAATGTAGCAATTCGAGCCGAATACTCGAAAGTATCCAACTTGGGGTTTGTTACTGGTGAGGAGTTCGTATGCCGTCTTGCCGAGTAGCTTGTGAAGATACAAGCGATTTGTTGCATGCCAAGCTGTCTCAACCGCTTCCGCCCAAAAGTGTTTTGGTGTCTCGTACTCATTAAGCATCATTCTTGCCATCTCAATAAGAGTCCGGTTCTTCCTCTCAACAACTCCATTTTGTTGAGGCGTGTACGTAGCCGAGAACTCGTGTGAAATCCCTTCTTCGTCAAGGAAGGAATCCACATTTGCGTTCTTGAACTCCGCTCCATTGTTGCTGCGAACCTTCTTAATCTTCACTTCAAATTGATTTTGGGCCTTCCTAGCGAAGTTCTTGAAGATCTTTTGGACCTGCGATTTATCATCAAGAAATAACACCCATGTAAATCTTGAAAAATCATCGACTATAACTAGACCAAATGAGTTTCCACCGAGACTTTTGTAGGCATTAGGACCAATGAGATCCATATGAAGTAGCTCGAGCGGTCTTCTCGTGGTCATGATATTCTTCACGGGGTGGCTTCCTCCAACCTGTTTTCCTGCTTGACAAGCACTATAAAGTCTATCCCTGTCAAATATAACATTTTTTAGTCCAAGGATATGATCACCTTTAATAAGCTTATCAAGATTTCGCATGCCCACATGACTAACCTTCTATGCCACAACCAGCCTTTCGAGGATTTAGCAATTAAGCAAGTTATAGGTTGAGCCTTTTTAGTGAAATCAACAATGTATAGATCACCTCTATGTATATCGGTAAAGACCATTTTATGATTATCTCTTCGAAACACTTGACAATCTACTTCAGTAAATAGGACATTGAAACCGAAATCAGCAAGTCTAGATACAGAAAGTAAATTATAGCCAAGAGATTCAACGAGCATGACATTTTGTATGGAGCTATCATGTGAGATGGCCACCTTACTGAGGCCAACCACCTTACCCTTTGAGTTATCACCAAACGTGACATACTTTCCAGGGCCGTCGTTTTCAGCAAGCTCACGAAACATACCCTTGTCTCCGGTCATATGATCGGTACATCCACTATCAAGGGCCCATTCCTTTCCTCCTGCCATGTAGCCCCAAAGATTAGCCATAAGACCAAAGTGTCTCATTGCATCATCAAGATCATAGTCACTATCATCATCCTCATCATAGTATCCATGTTCAACATCGTCATGTGATGGATCAATTCCTAGAGAGAGTGATTCATTAGATAAATGATCATGATAATAATCATCTTTATGAAATCTAATGGCTTCGGAGATAATGTTGCTAATAATTCCAACATCTCCTTTGGCACACATAAGGTCACGGAACTCAAATAGACAATCATCAAACTTAGGATCACTAGTACTCATTTTATTCAAGGCAATTGACTTATGAAGAATCTCATCTAGATTTTGCAAGGAATAGTTTGGAAATCTTTCCTCAAGAAATATCCAAATGGTGTAGGCACAATCAAGAGCAGGCAAGCTAGCAATCAAGTTTCTAGGTAATCCTCTAGTGATAAGATTGATAGTTCTGAGATTATGAATTATGTCAAGATCCTCATCGGGAGTGGGATGCAAGGGATCAACGAGGTGAGCACAAGGGTTGGTAATGTACTTGCTCAAATGATATTCATTGAAAATCTCAAGCATCTCATTTTTTCACTCATGAAAGTACTCTCCATCAAGTATAGGCACTCTATGTCTAAGACTCCCCAACGAAGACTCATCCATCTTCCTCCAATGGTGACTAAACCAAAGCAATGGAGACCAAGGCTTTGATACCAATTGAAAGGATTGAGAAGAGGTGTCTAGGGGGGTGAATAGACTCTCAACCATGAAAAGTAGCAATTTTTAAGTTCTTCAAGTTGAGGTGGAGTTTAAGCACAAGTTTAAATATTCACAATACATATCAAGCAAGCATGACAAGAGTATATGAGCGGCGGAAAGTAAAGCATGCAAATTGCAAGAATGTAAAGGGATGGAATTGGAGAGTGCAAACGCAATCGGAGACACGAAGGTTTTTCTCCGTGGTTCTGATAGGTGGTGCTATCGTACATCCACGTTGATGGAGACTTCAACCCACGAAGGGTAACGGCCGCGCGAGTCCATGAAGGGTACGAAGAAGCAACCTTGTCTTCCCACCATGGCCATCGCCCACGAAGGACTTGCCTCACTAGGGTAGATCTTCACGAAGTAGGCGATCTCCTTGCCCGTACAAACTCCTTGGTTCAACTCCACAATCTTGACAGAGGCTCCCAAGTGACACCTAACCAATCTAGGAGACACCACTCTCCAAAAGGTAATAGATGGTGTGTTGATGATGAACTCCTTGCTCTTGTGCTTCCAATGATAGTATCCCCAACACTCAACTCTCTCTCATAGGATTGGATTTGGTGGAAAGATGATTTGAGTGGAAAGCAACTTGGGGAAGGCTGGAGATCAAGATTTATGTGGTTGGAATGGAATATCTTGACCTCAACACATGAGTAGGTGGTTCTCTCTCAGAAAATGGATGCTGGAAGTGTAGGCATGTTCTGATGGCTTTTTCCACGAATGAAGAGAGGGTGGAGGGGTATATATAGCCTCCACACAAAATCTAACCATTACACACAATTTACCAAACTCGATGAGACCGAATCAAAAAACTCGATCAGATCGACTTAGTTCATCATGTGACCGTTAGGCATTTCGGTGGGACCGATATGATCAACTCGATAGGACCGATGTGCTAGGGTAGGGTAAAACCTCATCTCGGTTTGACCGATTACACAAACTCGGTGGGACCGATTTTGGTAATAAGCGAAACAGAGAGTTGGTCAAGCAAACTCGGTGGGACTGATTGCATATCTCGGTGAGACTGAAATTATTGCAATAGGCAATAAAGAGTTTGCAAGCCCATCTCGGTGAGACCGAGATCCCATCGGTGAGACCGAATTGATTAGGGTTTCTGGCAGTGGCTATGTCAAGTGAACTCGGTGGCGCCGGATAGATCAAATCGGTGGGGCCGAGTTTGACTTTTGGTATGGGACATATGTGGATATGAGATAGTGGTTGAGGGCTTTGGATCATATCACTAAGCACTTTGAGCAAGCAAGCCATTAAGCAACACCTCATCCCCTTTTAATAGTATTGGCTTCCCTATGGACTCAATGTGATCTATCGAGTGCATTGTTGCTTTGTCACTTTGGCAGGCCTTTTCCGCTTCCCGGTATGGAGCCGACAGTCCTTCAGGCATGCCCGGATCACTGAAATAGAAAATGTAGAGTCCTGAGCTTTGAGCTTGAGTCAATCCTTTGTCCTTAGCATCTTGAAGGGGTTCCACATCCTCTTGTCCATGCCACTCCACTATTGGACTTATCTGAAATTTATTAAATAAAAGTATTAGGCCAACAAGAGATATGTTGACATTAATTACCAAAATCACCCAGGGAGCACTTGTGCTTTCCGGCTTCCAGGAGCCTTGTGCCATCGCCTGCATTTTGGGCGGCTCCCATGCCCAGAACGCTCATCGCATCTTCAAGCAGTTCGCACACGAGGTGAACACAATGCTCCCCAAGCTCGAGGCGGCACACCCTCTCAGGTGGTCCAAGTACGCCATCACCTTCAACTCCTTCGACCAACTCAAGTGCGCGGCCATAGCTGGCGTGCTCCCAATGATCTACTCGCCCATCATCAACAACATGCTCGTCACCAAGACCCTCATCGATGGCGGAGCAGGGCTCAATGTTCTCTCTGTCCCAACGTTCAACAGGCTCCAAGTGCCATACCACCAGCTCCAGCCTACCAAGCCCTTCTCAGGAGTAACCAACGGCTCCACTCATCCGATAGGGCAAGTCCGCCTCCCTGTCTCCTTCGGCAAGCGCGACAACTACCACACTAAGCTCATCGACTTCGACATCACCGACATTTGCCTGCCGTACAAAGCCATCCTCGGGTACCCAGCATTGGCCAAGTTCATGGCGGCGATGCACCACGACTACAATGTCCTCAAGATGCCAGGGAGCGGCGGCATCATCATGGTCGCCTGCGAGGAGAAGGATGCAGTGTGCTCTCTCGAGCGCGCCTACCAAGCTGCAGCGGTCGAGAACCCTGAGGACGAAGGCAATGTCCTCCCTCCTGAGGTCGCCCCAAAGACAAAGAAGTCGCTGCTGGGCCAGGGATCTCATGAGGAGGCATCGCCCGATAGTGCCGCGTTGAGACTCGCGTCTCTGGATGGGGCGCCTTCACCTATCGCATAGGAAGGCGTGCCCGATGCCCCTCTCAGGTCGGGCTCGGGGGCTCTCCTCTAGAGGGCCTCAGACCTAGCCAATGTCACGCGGGAGGCGCTCGGACACCATGTGGAGGCATGCTTTAGCGCACGCTTCCAAGGAGAGAGCGCAGGGCGCGAGGCACCAGGTGCTCAGGAATTCATCAACAAGGTAGTCAAGGAGATTCAGGAGGCGAGGGCTCTGCAGGGCGATCGCCGCCCACCGCCGGGCGCGGCTCCTTGCCCTGGTGAGGGTGAGGAGTTCCGCGTCTGCATTGACATCCCAGGGCTCAACAGGGCCGCATCTCGGGAGCTCTTCTGGCCGTCCTGTGTCGGCTAATGCGAGGGTCCCCCTCACAGTTACGTTCGCATGCCCTTCGGCTTGCCGAGCGCAGCTGTTGCATTTTAGCGCCGCATGCGGGACGACCTAGCAGCTCGGGAGGCTAGGCACCAGGCGATCCTGGCGGAGATGGAGATGGATCCTCACAAGCCCACCAGGCCCCCAGAGCCTCCCGAGGCTCAGGGCCAGGATGGCTCTTGAGGAACAACTTCAGCAACGCGCATCTCCTGCTACCCCGACATCTCTTCAGCAACGGTGCCAGGTGACATCTTTTAGTTCGTTCAGTTTGGGGGCGCCCCTCGGGCTGCACTATCCCCAAGCCGCCTGGGTCCATCCCTGCGGCATGTACATTCGTCAGTGTTGCCTAAGCATATCTCATGAACTGATTTATTACCATCACCTGCTTGCTTCGAGTCCTATCCGCCTTGTGGTCTCCCTACATTGTCGACTCGTCCTTTGCTCATCCTGCAACGGAGGCTACACACGCTGGCACGACGCTTGTGCTCGGGTCCGTCCCAGCAATGCTGATAAACCCAAGGACCAAGCTCTGGCTCGCGACCCGCCTCACGCACGCCACCTCACCAGGTCCTCAGTGCCTTCGCCCTCCTGCGAAAGGTTCAAGGGTAGGCAGCCAACACCATAGGGAGTCACATTCTCTTCAGCAAGCTAACACGCAGGTACACCTAAGGCCTAGCTACAGGCGGGCCCTGGCGGTCACCACCTTGTCCCGCGAGTCACTTGCACGTCAAAGGGGGGGCACCTGAGCATCGCACCTCAGGAGCTCCTACTGGCTCTCCAGCCCTCACCCCTGGCCTTGACCACGACACCGCGACCTGGCATACCAGCGGCGGATGAGCCTGCTCGAGGGCCAGGACCCGAGGACGTAGAGCACCTAGACAAGAGAGGAAAGGGAATGAGTGTCGCGGGGCCTACCTAGTGACGCTACCGCAAAAGCACGAATGGGCACCACCCAGAGGAATCACTACGGGTTTGCTAAAAGATAAGTCGCTCACATGACAGCATAAGTCTCGCAACCCGATCACTCGACTTGCAGTCCCACTCCGGCAGTTTCACTTCCCTTTCCGTTCTTGGGCAACTGCTTGCACGCCAAGGGGGACCTCATGAGCATCGCGCCTCATGAGCTCTCACCGAACATCGGGCCGCTCACCTCCTGGCCTTGACCACGGCATTGCGACCTGGCATACCAGCGATGGCTGAGGCCCGCCTGGGGACTGGGTCCCATTGGCGTAGAGCGCTATGCTACCTAAGGGGAGGAAAAGGGGGGAACCGTGCCAGAGTGGGATACGCGATTTCATCATAAAGACAAGAAGAAAAACGCTGGAATTAAAACATTTCGATTCTTACATGCCCCCGCGGGGCTGCTCATAATTCCGCACAGGGAAGCAAAAGAAGAAAAGGCTTCAAGGAACCAGGCCAGCATGCATCATCGAGGATGCCAAGCGGCTGCTGCTGCCGTGCTCCGAGCACGGTGGGAGCTTGGCGGCACGTAGCTGTCATTGCTGGACTTCGGAGATTCGCTGGGCTCAGGAGAGTCGCTGGATTCCCAGGAGTCATCGCTACTGCTGGAGGAGACACCGGTGGGGCCGGAGATGGGCCCAGCGCCTACGGTCGCGTCCTGCGGGCTGCTTCCTCTGGGGCAACACTCCAGCCACCGGCCCTCCTCGTCAAAGGCTTTGAAGAACAGAATGGAGGCGCCGCCGTACTCGAAGTGGAACGCGAAGCCCCCCTCCACGCGGCAGGCTCGGGCGACCTCGCCCCATCTGCGGGTCATGAAGACGTTGCCAGGGGGCACCACCTCAACCTCAGCCCCAGTGGCCAGGCTGCAGCACCCGACGTGTTACAGCCACGCTCGAGCGGCCCCCTCGTTGGCAGCTCGTCGGCAAAAAACCTCGGAAACCGGATCCATGAGGTGAGTGGCATCGCTACCTACACCACGAACTCGCGCAAGCCATCCTTGGCGTGGGTCCATGGCTCAGCAGGCAGAACGACAACGACTCATCCACCGCCACCTGGGATTGCTCGACGGCGTGCATTGTCGTCCGGCGCACGGACATACATGGGAAGGGGGAAGCCGGGCGGAGGCCTAGCTTGCCAAGGCATGGTCACCTCCCGCCTCACGCCGGCGTCACAGGGACGGCATAACCGTTTCTTCGGCGGAAGTGGGTCAGGCCCCTCCTGAGGGGCCTTTCCCTTTTCTACCGCGGAAAACCTCCTGATTGGCGCCATGGATGCAACGACAAGGTGGAGAAGAAGAAGAAGGGACGAGCATCGAGAAGACGGAGGAAGAGATGAGCGAGGGGGGCTCTGCCCCTCCCCTCATTTATAGCCAGAGGGAGGCCAACCGCCGGCCTCCACGACCTCGCGCAATGATGATCCTCTACATGTAGCATCAACTCATCAAGTCGAACATATTTCAAGGCAGCGTGGGGAAGTGGAGACGCCCTTGTCCCATCAATCACCACACGTTGTTCAAGGCCACATGTGGTTAGGGCCCGCGGCGCTCCACACTTGCCCTTTGGCTTCGCCTAAAAGCCAAGTCTGAGCGCGCCTTGGGCTCGAGGGTACTATCAGCGTTCTGGATATGGGACGAGACTTGCCTGCTCCCTTCCCATGCTCCCATCCGTGCTCCCGCGTACGTGGCTTGATTTGATTGGAAGAAAATAAGACCCGGCCCCACCCCCTGAAAATCAGGGGGGAGATGATTAGATTAGAAAAGAAAAAGGGAAAAGGACAGTCGTAGGATGAAGTGGGAGCACGGATGGGAGCATGGGAAGGGAGCAGGCAAGTCGGATCCCTGGATATGGGGGTATCCAGACTTGCCTGCCTGCGACCCATGACGTGGCTCCATCGACGGCCTGGTACGACCCAGCTTCAGCATCAACAACTCAAGACCCTCGCGAGGGGCCAAGCCTCGCGAGGCGGACGACACCAAGACCTCCAAGGGGATCGGCCTCCTCAGGCTGGCTCCCATGGAGCGAGATTTCTATGCAAGGTGCACCTCACGAGGCTCAGCTGACATGAGCCATGACGACCAAGGCCAGGCGGGCGCCAGCGGGCATAGTGTATCAGTTTCCTCTTCGGTGCAAAGGAGGAAAGCAGCAGGCACAGAGTCCCGAGGAATCAACCAAAGGTTTCAATTCTGGTGCAACAAGACCGAGACCGCTAGGACGAAAGTCATCGCCGAGCCCACCGCAGCGTCACGACTAGAGGCTTTTGCAGGCGAAGACCACTTTAGTCAGGATAGGATGTACTTGTTGTCTCCCTTCAAATCTGGCTGTTGTGGGATCCCTTCCCGACAACATTTTGGAAGAGGACCAAGGCCACTCAATAAAAAATACACTTTCGTGATGATACATGTTTGTCTAACACCGACAGTTTGTTTATGACAATCTATAGTAGCATTGATAATGTTAAAGAAAGGTCTACCAAAGATAATGGGACAAAAGTCATCTTGTGGGAAACCAATAACTAGAAAATCAGTAGGATATTTTATTTTTCCACACAATACTTCAACATACCCAATAATCCCAAGTGGTGTGATGGTGTCCCTATTAGCAAGTTTAATAGTAACATCTATATCTTCTATTTCAGCAGGTGCTATATCATTCATAATTTCTTGGTACAAGGTAAAAGGAATAGCACTCACACTAGCACCTAAGCCACATAAACCATGATAACAATGATCTTCTATTTTAACTGAGACATCAGGCATGCTAACAACGAGCCTATGTTTATCTTTTTCATCGGGTTTGGCAATTCCAGCAGCTTCATCACAGGAGTAAATAACATGCCCATCAATATTTTCTACCAGGAGATCTTTAACCATAACAACACTAGGTTCTACTTTGATTTATTCTCGAGGTCTATGTGCTTTGATATTACTTTTGCGAACCATAGTTAAAACCTTAGCTTGTTCCTTTATCCTAACAGGGAAAGGTGGTTTTTCAATGTAGGCAGTAGGCACAACTGGATCAACATTGTAAATGATAGTTTCATCTTTAGCTATTATCGGTACTTTAATTTCTTCTTTAATAGGGGGTGGTATTTAAACCACTTCTCCTTAGGGAGATCACATTGAGTAGCAAATGATTCACAAAAGATGCTAATATCTCAGAGTCAAGTCCATATTTAGTGCTAAACTTGTGAAAGTGTTAGTATTCATAAAAGATTTAATACAATCAAACTCAAGCTTAATACCTGACTCTTTACCTTTGTTGAGTTCCTAATCTTTAGAGTTGCGTTTAATTCTTTCTAAAAGATCCCACCTGAATTCATTAGTCTTCTTCATAAAAGAACCAGTACAAGAAGTATGGAGCATGGATTGATCATCACGAGAAAGCCGAGCATAAAAGTTATAAATAATAAATTCTCTCGAGAGTTCATGGTTGGGGCATGAATATAACATTGATTTAAACCTCCCCCAAGCTAGAGCGATACTTTCTCCTTCACGAGGCCAAAAAATTATATATATAGTTCCGATCACGATGAACTAGATGCATAGGATATTTTTTTGGTGAAATTCCAATTTCAACCGATTCCAGTTCCAAGATCCAATATCATCGCATAGCCTATACCATGTCAACGACTTTCCCTTCAAAGATAAAAGGGAAAACCTTCTTCTTAACTTCATCTCCGGATAAACCTGCAAGCTTAAATGATCCACAAATTTCATCCACATATAGCAAGTGCATATCAGGATGTTCAGTTCCATCTCCTGCATAAGGATTAGCTAGCAGTTGTTCTATCATACCCGAAGGAATTTCATAACCAATATTTTCAGTAGGTGCAGTAGGTTGAGGGGCAACTAATTGTGATTTTGGTCAAGGTGAAGATACCTTGAACAAACCCCTCAAAGAATGGGTTTCCATCATAGCAAGTGACAATAAATTTCAACACGTAGTAATATTTTTTCCTTACCAATTTCCACTTACCAAGAGCGCTTCACTCCTCGGTAACGACGCCAGAAAAGAGTCTTGATGACCCACAAGTATAGGGTATCAATCATAGTATTTTCGATAAGTAAGAGGGTCGAACCCAACGAGGAGCAGAAGGAAATGACAAGTGGTTCCGGAAGGTATTTTCTGCAAGCACTGAAATTGTCGGTAACTGGTAGTTTGATAGCAAGATAATTTGTAACGAGCAAGTAAAGGTAACGGTAAATAAAGTGCAGCAAGGTAGCCCAATCCTTTTATGGCAAAGGACATTGCCAAAACGGTCTCTTATAATAGGCAAAGCGTTCTTGAGGGTACACGAGAATTTCATCTAGTCACTTTCATAATGTTGGTTTGATTCGTGTTCGCTACTTTGATAATTTAATATGTGGGTGGACCGGTGCTTTGTTGCTATTCTTACTTGAACAAACCTTCCACTTATGATTAACCCTCTCGCAAGCATCCGCAACTATGAGAGAAGTATTAAGATAAAATCTAACAATAGCATTAAACATTTGGATCCAAATCGATCCCTTACGAAGTAGCACATAAATTAGGGTTTAAACTTGTGTCACTCTAGCAACCCATCATCTAATAACTACTCCATAATGCATTTCCCTAGGCCTAAAGATGGTGACGTGCCATGTAGTCGACGTTCACATGACACCACTAAGGGAATCACAACATACATATCATCAAAATATCGAACACATATCAAGTTCACATGATTACTTGCAACAAGATTTCTTCCGCGACCTCAAGAACAAAAGTAACTACTCACAAATGATAATTATGCTCAAGATCAGAGAGATATTAAATAGCATAATGGATCTGAACATATAATCGTCCACCAAATAAACCATATAGTAATCAACTACAAGATGTAAGTAACACTACTAGTCACCCACAGGTACCAATCTGAGGTTCCGGTACAAAGATTAAACACAATGAACTAGGATTTGAGAGGAGATGGTGTTGTTGAAGATGTTGATGGAGATTGGCCTTCCAAAGATGAGAGGGTTGTTGGTGATGACGATGACTTCGATTTCCTCCCTCTGAGAGGGAAGTTCCCCCAGCGGAATTGCTCCGCCGGAGGGCAAAAGTGCTCCTGTCCAAGTTCTGCCTCGAGACGACGACGCTCCGTCCTGAAAGTGGGCTGGACTGAGCACAACCCACCAGGGCGCGTCCCAGTGTCTTGTGCTCACCATGTGTCCCCCTCCGGTAGTTATTTGCTCCAGTATTTTTTTATATATTTCAAAACAATTCTTCATATTTTTTTAGCTCATTTGGAGATGTGCATAACAGGTAACTCTGACATAGCTTTTTTAAGTCTAGAATTCCAGTTGCCGGCATCCCCTCTCTTTGTGCAAACCTTGCATATTATGAGAAAAAAGACATTAGAATTACTCCATAAAGCATTATTATGTATAAAAACACTGTAATAACAATAGAAAAACATGATGCAAAATGGACATATCAGGAAACGCTGACGCTAAACTGAGGACCTTTTCCTACGACAAAAATTATGCGGTTTCGGATTGCAACGTCGTAGTGGACGAGACCCCACGAAGATCCTGAACTATCATAAAGGAGATCAAAATCTTAGGAGGATCCTTGGGAATATCATAAAGGATATTCAAGCGTGAACGTTGCATTTTGAATCTGTTGCTTATGTTCATGAGTTGAGAAGTTGTATTTTCGAAACCCACACAACCTACCTAAGCATTGTTATTCATTAAGTTTAGGCCGATATGTTCAACTTATCACTCTCTATGAAGCTACCTTGATATCGATAAAATGTTAATTAATCAATAAAGGTTAGCAGAGTTGTCTATTCTACATAGCTATTACCCTTCATAAATCTACTATTTTGTAAACTGATTATTGTTTGTGTATGCATTTTTGGCAAATGTGTTTCCTGACAGTCTTCCTTGTTGATCTGAAGAAAGAAGAGTTGTGCATCACAAAACTTCTTCGAAGGTTTTAAAACCGATGGTGGCACATGAGTTAGCTGTGAGTTTAGTTTTGTTTACTGTTCCGATTTCGACCTGCGTAGCGTAAGCTGTAACGTATGATTGTAAATATTTTAATCTGATCGATACATGAGGTGGTGTTTTCAAATTGAAAAAGAAGATGAAGAAAACGCTAGAAGCCTGTAGCAGAACCCGAATCGGAATACGCAACCCTGCTGGCAATTCCGGTTGCTCCACCGCGCCACGCAGGCCCCACCTCTTCCCTCTTGCCTTCTGCCCCCGATAACCCAGCGCGACGAAGTGACAACCGAACGACGCAACCGGGCGGCGAAAAAGATAGCGAAAACCCAGCGGAAGGAGGCGAGAAAAAAAAAGAAGCGGCAAAAAGCGAGCCCCCCGATCCCCACCCTCTGCCCCCCAACCACCGCCGGCGATCGCCGCCGCCGCGGATGCGATGCGCCCCCCCTCCTGCGGCCGGGGCGGCACCGTGGGCCGGGCAGGGTGAGAGATCACCGCGCGTCGGCACTGCCTCGTGCGCCTCCGAGCTCGCCCCCCACGCTCACCACGCCGACCGCCGCGGCTTCGCGGCCATGTGGTTGTTCTGGCGCACCAGGAACCGCTTCTCCATCGAAGAGCTCCGGTGCGTGCCCACCTTTATTGCACCCGGTCTCGCTAGGTATTCGGAGGCCGCCCGCCCGCCCCCCTGCAGATCTGTGCCGCGGTGGTGGCCGGAGTCTAGTTCACGATTCGAGCCGGTTGTGCAAAGTCTCGTCTCTATTCCGTTCGAATCCGATCGCGTTTGTAGAAACCGGAGGGCACTGTGGAGCCAATTGCTTCTCACTTCCGGGCTAATAGATATTCGTGATCAGTTGGTGTTTTACAAGGTACTCTAGGCACTTTCAGCTTGGTTTAGTGCTATATCACAGCAAGAGTGATGCTTATAATGGAAAAGCTAGTGTACGTACCTGTGTTTGTTTGATTGATGGAGACTCAGGCAGTGGTTAACTTATTAACCAGATGATGCCCTGACTGTAGAATGGAGGCTTCATGTCCTTCTATTCCTTGATAACTATAGTATAGTGCGCACCAGCTTTAGGATCAGTTTGTCTTTGCTGAATTGTGCTGCACTCAACTTTTCTATAATCTGCTAGGAAAAAAAAATAGCCACTAAAGTAGAGAAAAGTTGGTTAGCCAAACGGTGAAATGGGCAAAAGCTGGCTGTGCAAAATCCAATTATTCATAATCCAGCAAAAGGTCAAACACAGCCTTAAAAGGTTGTGATCTTCAATTTTATTCCTTTACAGTATCAGTGCCTTCATCCAAGTAATCTGCTTGCATTTGCCATTCACCAAGGAATAGGGGAAAAACAAGGAGACTGTGAGTTTGTGTTCTCTTTTCGCACATAACTTTTAGGACCAGAGGAATTCGTGACAATACAATATCTTTTCAGTACTATGTGATCTGCAACGGAGGAAACAGATGGATTATTGCATATTAATGATTAGACACATAATGAGTGCATATTTGATTAGCAATACTAGTCGCTACCCTTGTGTAGAAAGTTCAGTCTGTACCAATTTTTTCTTTTTAATAGCTACACTAGTCTATTAATACCACATAAAGCCCAGTTTTTGCTGTTTACTAACACAAGACCTTTATTCTAGTGGGAAGAAAGTAAAATCTTATCATAGATGCTTCATACATGTCTTCTTCTTCAAGTATGTCGTTGCAGATTGTATCTATAATTGTACATATACCTTTAAATTTAATATTTCTCGTTTATATTTGATACATTTACTGAAAACCAACACTCAGATTTGCATCCTATTTTCCACTAAGTCAAAAGTACTTGCATCTTGATCATGCATTCATGCTTAATGTAAGTGCTTCATTTTTAGGTATTTAACAGATCAGCTACAAAAGATTCATGTTGTTTATGAAGCTAATAAGGTAGGTTGAGCTGTTCATCCTTGTTATTTCCAGGAGTCTTAAGAAATTTCAGTTGATCAAGTTAGCTCTGATGTTTTTCATGTAGGAATTTGTGGTTGAAGCATTGCGATCAATTGCGGAACTTATGATATATGGCGACCAGCACGATCCATTATTTTTTGAGTGAGTGTTAGCCTGTTAGGCAGAGAGCATGTAGTTTCCAATAGTGCAGCTATGCAGTAGAAAGTGGCAGGCCGGTGTTGTAGAAACCTAATCATTTATTTATATGGTATATCTTTCAGATTTTTCATGGAGAAGCAGATCATGGGTGAATTCGCTCGTATTTTGAGGATTTCTAAGCTGTCCAGAGTGTCACTACAGTTGCTGCAGACAATGAGTATCATGATTCAAAATTTAAGGAACGAGCATTCAATTTGTAAGTTAATCGGTATTGTTATATATATTACAGGTAAAATGCTGCATGGTTGAATGATCTAATCTGCAAGTGTTCATGTTTTGTACAGATTACATTTTCAGCAACGAGCACATTAACTTCTTGATAACTTACTCGTTTGATTTCCAAATTGATGAGATGCTATCGTACTACATATCCTTTTTGCGGTTTGTACCCTGTCTTAAATTATTACTTATTATTTTTTGTGGTTCCTGGTTATTATTATGTGTCGGCTTACTTTATTCTTGTCTCATGAAGGGCAATAAGTGGGAAGTTGAATAAGAATACAATTTCCTTGCTCGTGACGACAAAAAATGTACACATCTAATTCCTTTTACTGCACACATACATATTAGGCAGTGTTGTTTTTCTTTGGCTTATTTTTTGAATCATTAAACTAGATTTGTATTCTACTCTGATGTATTGATTTGTGTGTTATGTAGAATATGGCAATTTGTAGCTATGAATTGTAAATAGGCCTTCTCAGAAAGAGAAGTCCACATTTCAACCCTGAATTTGTCACTAGGTTTATGATTCAACCTCCAACTTCAAAACCGGTCATCCCACACCTCAAACTTACCACCCAGTTCAGGAAACAACCCTCTGCCCGGTTTTTACTCACCGGAGCGGTTTTGACTGCTGAGTTAGCACTTCCAATCAGCTCCTTACACGCGGGACCCACCTAGAAAAAAAGAAAAAAAATCCCCCTCTCTCCTCTGTGGCAGGGTCAAACAACAATGCATGCACACCTTGGTGGCGGAACAGAGCAGCTCCAGCGAGTTCTTCCTGACAACAGCTACACCCCTTCCGTACCCGAGCACATGGGTGTGCTAAGGGAAGCTTCGCGCACCGCCTGGAGTACAACGATGGGTAAGAGGACCGTTTATTCGGGGCTGTTTGGATTGCTGCCCGCAGGCGCCCGTCCAAAATATTGGTAGTTGACCAGGCTGACGAGTTCGTTTGGATGAGAGCCGATTTTTTGGCTCGCCCTGCCCACCGTAGCTCTTGCAGTCTATATTTGCGCCAACTTTTTGGCGAGACGCCGGCGGCCAAATCGCTCGCCAATTATTTGGCGTGCCCTCCTTTGGCAAGGCTGACTCCGACAGAAACCAAACAGGCCCTTCCTTCCCGGTGGACTGCCGGTGGCGATGAAAGAGGGATTCAGTCACAGCTTCATCCTACATAAAATTGATGACCACATCCGTGTTGCCATGACCAGAGGAGGACAGGGCTAGAAAGAATTGAAGAATGTGGCAAGGGAAGGCTCGACATGACTGTAGGGTTGGCGATAGCTGATTTAGTCGGCCGCGTGGATGGCGACTCCTGTGGCTCGATTCGTTCGGGTGAGAGAAGTTGATTGTGTTGGCATAGTCACCCGCGAGGAGCGACACACGGAAAGGATGACGCAAACGCCCTGTGGAGTTTGGACCCAGAGGCATATCGCAGTGGGGAGGAAGGATCGGAAGGGTCAGGTCATCATTGGTGACCACCGACCAGGGTCACTGTTCCAGGTCAAAGCGCTCAGGTGGATGGACACCACGTCCAGGTTCACCGACACACCCTTGGCCAGCTCAAACCCGTCGATGCTGAAGTCCTGCGCAGCGAGTACAGCGGAAGCTAGCTTCGATAGCGGCTGCAGGAGGTAATAACTCCGCCCATAGGAGGCAATAACTCCGCCCATGACTAGTAACCGATGCTGGACCTGCTCATGCATCAGACGCTGGCGAAAACTCGTCGTGCCCCTTGCTGTTCAAGCAGGTCACGTGCCTTTGGTGGCGTGGTGTTCGCCAAGTGCTGCACCACTCGGTCGTCGATGTGCGCGGCTCCACACACTTCTTTGAGATGTGGGCGAGCAGCTCCTGTTGGGCCGGAGCGTCGACACGTCCACGTTCCATGATGTGGTGGCAGAGTGTGTCGTGCCCCTACGCTGCCTGCCGCGGCCGAGACGCAACTCTGCTTCACTTTACGGAAGAAGCATCACGGTTGCCACACGGCGGCCGGAGTCAGGTGCGGCTAGAGCGGCCGGCACAGCAGGGGCAGCGTGGGGGCGAGTGAGATTTTTCTACTTTTGTTGTTTATTAGTCCTCCAATCCCTAGGCTTAGTTGGCAGTGCTGAGTTGGCAGTGTCCCGTCAGCATTGACTGCGGTCAAAACTGGTTGACCAACCCAAAACCAAGACCAGGGCTGAGTTCCGAACCTTGAGGTTAGTTGGGGGTGTATTCTGTCTCGTTTCACTGTTCAGGGTTGTAAATTAAATCGTGGGGTTAGTTCAGGGTTGAAATGTGGACTTTGGTCCTCAGATCAAATGCTGGCCCCATCAAACTGGATTGTGATTCTTTTTTTCAAGAAAAAGCATCAAACTTTGACGTCTCAATGCATTGATAGAATTGGAGAAACAGCCAGCTTATTCAAGCCCAGGGATGGGGAAAGCCAGCACACGCTCTAATGACTAATCTAGACGCCAACGGTAGGTAGAAGCCTTAACCTGACGTGCATGCTACCTGCCCAAGATTGCTCTTAAGCGTGTAAGGTGGAAGTACATCTATCACAGCCAAATGTAGTAAGCTGTCATTTGGGATCATGAACAAGGGAGACCCTTTGCAGTGGGTGGTCAGTAAGGATTGTGGAGGATCACTGGCACAAAAAGTCGTCAAAGATCATGGATGACCACCACTTCAAAATGTCCAACTGGCAGGAGGTTGAACTTTGACCAGAGCCAGGAGAGGACTCATGTTCCAACCAGAAGTTATTGCACAATTTCCAAAGCATGGTTTGTCATACCCCATTAGTGTCATAGTGTGGAGGCCCTTGTGGCCAATGTGCATTGTATGGCGAGACTAGTTCCACATGTAGAGTTTGATAGGTTTGGTTGTGCTCCGAATTGGTTGTGCTCCGAACACAGCACCCCCAGGTTAAACCTTTTACACAAAGCAATAATGAAAGTGCAAGTGGGGTCCTATGCATATATGAGACCACTCCAATGTATTAAGTGAATCTGGGACAGGGTGTATTACAGGGGTGATACCAGAGCATCAACCGCCCCTTGCCGTGTGGGCTTATGATGGATACACGGTACAGGATGCTGAGGACTGAGGGTTTGTTTTGGTCGTCTGCCGGCGTGGGCATCGGCCCTTAGGGGTGAGTGGAATAACCAACCCATTAGTGTGGCGGCCCAAGATGGGATTAGTCCCATGTGGATATGTTAGATTGCTTTGGTTTCTCATACCTGCTTCCAAACGTACCACTTCCGGATTAACACTTCACGAAATGAGGACAAGGAAGTGCAAGTGGGGTGTTATGCATACGTGGTCCCACCCTAATCTGCGGGATGTGAATTAAGCATATTGGGGTTAGGGAGTTACATGGTCGCAGGACAAGCATGTTGATACATGGGGAAAGCCAGCCATTCGGCCGCCCAATAATCCTATTGGCCATCTGGAGAATTGAACTCCACTGGGTGCCCAAGATTTGTAGTCGACTGCATAGAGCCGTGCTGGATCACTTCGTTTAACATACTGCGATATCTGGATTTTTCCGGGTCTGGCCCACCGCTAGACCAGAGTCGCCTGTGAGCTGGACATGGTGAACTGGCCCCAAGAGTTTGCTACTGCACCCATGATGCCTTGCATGTCTGATACACACGATTGCACATCAAGCGCCTTGAATGTTTGATACACAAGATCGCACATCAAGGGCCTTAGCCTGTGTGGGACGCTTCATCTTCCTTTTGGCACGATATTGAAGATCCAAGTTGACATGGCATCGAGGCCAGGAATCTTATTATGCATACACATTTCATTTATTGCAATGCTGTAAGCATTTCCAAGTTATATGCTATTTCTGGAGATACCAAATTATTTGGATTGCTGTTTATTACTATTATTATTTTTGTGAAGTTTGTATTAGCTGAGCCTGTCAGGTTCAATATGTGAATCTCAAATTCCTTCTTCACTAATCTTCTCTATATTATTATTATGCAGGATGAGGTCATCTCCTTTCCTCTCTATGTTGAGGCCTTAAAGTTTGCTTTTCATGAGGATAGCATGATCCGTGTTGCTATACGTACCTTGACACTTAATGTCTATCATGGTAAGTTGCTAAGGCCTTGGTGACATTATAGGTCAGCTATTCATGCACTAACTTGTATTTTTGATGTTGCTTATAACACAATTCTTCTTGCTTTCAGTTGGAGATGAATCTGTTAACAGATTTGTTTCGCGTGTGCCACTGTCAGATTATTTCTCTGACATGGTCAAACATTTTCAGAAGCAATGCATCGACTTGGATAAGTTGGTCGTGCGTTCTGCACGGTAAGCTTGTGAATATAAACAGGCCACAGAAGTGTCAACTTTTGAAAAGCAATTCTCATGCTTTCTGTCTGTATTCTGATCTGTAGGAATGCAGAACCTGTGCTAATGGCCTCCATTGAAGATGCAATTGTGCAAATTGAAGATGCCCTGTATTATTTCAGTGATGTTATGTCTTCTGGCATCCCTGATCTAGGAAATTTTATCACTGAAAATATCCTGCAACTTTTGGTATTCCGGATTGTACTCCCATCATTGCAAAGGCAGCGCACTGTACGTACAGCGAGAAACACCTTTTGCATTACATTATATATTTTCGATACCTAGGCTTGTTTTTTGTAATTTCTTATGTTCCCTTTTTTTCTTCCCTAGGATTTATGGATAAGTGTGAGTACTTCCATGTATTTGCTTTGCTGCATACTTCACATTTTTAAGGACAAAGATATGGCAAGCACTGTTGCTGCTGCTCTTTTCCATCAGCCTGATTGCCCTGATAGGAAACAAGGAACACCCAATGGTTGTACCTCTGAGCATGATCATGGCATATCTGAGAACCAGGTCAGCAACACCTCTGCGGAAGATCAATCGAATGCAGACAAGCCAACGTCTTCGTCTTCTGCACATTTGCAGTGTTTGCCTGATCATCCATCAGCAAGTGATTTCTGCCAAGGCAACACACTGAGGTATGCTGCTGCTGTGTATGAGAATTATTACACAAACTCCTTGATTTCAGTGCTTATTAGGATGGATGTAATATTTGCTATTTTCCCTTAGATATAGTCATCATATAATATCTCTGAAGCTGTCATTGCTTGTTTATGCCATCGGGGTTAGCGAAAGAAAATTGGTTTCTCTAATGTTTGTTCTTTTTTAGGGAGTCTCTTTTGAGGCGTAAAAGACATTCTAAGAGAACTGTTAGCATAATAATAATTTTCACAAGTACCTACCTAACCACCCTTTGATAGTACTAAGAGTGGTAATTGATAGTGTTAATGTGTCACTTGATGTTGTTTCACGCGGTTATGCTTTGAGCCCTTCACTGTTGAATTGGTAGTTCTAATCCCTAAGTTTGTAAGTCTCCCAGGTGTCAAGTATCCCTAAAAATACTGCCTGGTCAAGTTGGGTAAGAATCCTAAGACTGGGGTTAGCACACTCCTCTTCTAGCACGCCTTAGCAGCATGGCTCTAAGGCTTAGTTGAAACTATTGATTCTTCATTGATTGATAGAATGATTACACTGTAGCTCCTTTTAGTAGGATGACAGACTTGATCCAGAAGCTGAAACTTAACTCAAACATGACAGAATCACAGCTCTGTCTTGCTAGTTTGATTGGACTCCCAATAAGTGATGTTTTCGACATGACATGGTCTCCACTCTCCAGAATGCATCTCTTGTAATCAATTTACTGTTCTGCGCTATATGTGTTTGTAGAAATAAAACCTAATAAAATTAGTACAACATTATGGAAGTATCACGCAGACAAATCTACTCCTATGTTCTTAGTATGACCAATGTGTGTGTGTGTGTGTGATATTCACAAATATGTTGTTCGCAAAGTTATAGTTTGACTACATGCATTCGGTGATGTCGCCTTTTTTTGTATTGGAAGTAGTAGTATTATCGTAGATGTTGACAATCCATAGCTTTGCCGTACCTTTTGGTTGTGGATATTAGCGTAGAGATGCACATTTTGTTGTTATACTTCTAAAGCTGCTTACTTGTTTAATGTTGAAGTAATCCTTAAGAAATTGCACATTTGAGATCATTGTATATGAGTGTATTCCCTTATTTTCAGGGAACACTTGCTATCATATATCACAGGTGGGGATGGTTCCCAAGCTTTGGGTTCTTTGTGCTTATTTGCTACATTATTGCAGACAAAAGGTGTCTAACATATTCTCATCTGATTATTGTTATCACTGTGGCTTTCCCAGAGATATAACCATTCATACATGTTGGCTTTTCAGAACTTGATGAATCAATGTTAGATGCACTTGGAATTTTGCCTCAAAGAAAGCAGCATAAGAAGCTTCTATTAGTGAGTATTATTTATTTCCATTTGCTGTCTGTTTTGGGAAATGTAATTAGGTTGATTCCTCTGATGTGGTTTTGCATCCCGATTGCATCAATATTTTCTGCAACATTAGGACACTGCTGCTGTGTGCACACCCAGAATTCCTAAATTATTGTTTCTAGATGTCCATGTATAGCAGTAATCATATGTATAAACTTAATAAGGCATCTGTGGATGACTGAAGACTGCTTTATGCTTATTTACTTGGATTTCGGAAATTCGAGATGACATGTATTTAGGATAAACAAATTGATGCTAGAATGGCATGTATTTGAACAGAGGAGTACAAAATACTACAACTCTTGGCTCGAGAATTCAAATGTGTTACCAGCCAGAGTTACCCTCATTAAGTTGGCTTGGCACACGAGAAACGATCCATTATGCACTTATTCTTGCATTTAGATGATGGGCACTAGATGGAGAGAGCAGCAACAGTTGTTACCAAACAACTAATAAGGCACTGAATGACTTAACGCGTGAAACAAAATAAGTCTAGAATAGCACTGCAGATTAGGTAAGCTAAAATTCTTTGCATCGATTCAAAACTTAGTACTCTAGTTAACCTGTAGTGGTGGAGCCGGCAAAGCGTTGTTGTCTGTTATGCTGTATGTGCTGTATAATAGAGGCAGTGCTGTAGCAGCCACCGACCAGATGTAGTAGTGGTAGTTTCTTTCATGGTCCACTTGGTGCATATTCTGGCCATAGTCAATTTGGATATTTTACGCAAAGACTTGGTTTAAGTCATCTGTTACCTCACAGCCTCCCCTTATTTAAATTTTGTCCTGTTAAGTGTGCTGTTATTGGACAGATCACATGTTGAATCGTATTTCATAACTTCGTTACTGTGCTGCATTTTAATCCAATTTTCTGACACTTGCACTCACTACCTGTAGCAAGCTTTGGTTGGTGAAGATACAGCTGAAAGGCAGCTATTTTCATCAAGTAGTGGTGTTGCAGATGATAGCATCTGCAGTGATTTTGATATTTATATAAGGAAGCTTCAGGTATACACTTTCTAGACTTACTGCAGTCTGTTACTTAGCCAGCATTTTTCTGATTGACTTTCTGGTGCGCAATCAGGTTACCACACTTTCCTGTAATAACATGTAACCTTTGGCTTGTTAAACGACCAAAAATATGTTGTCTCTCATGTAAGGTTGAGTGGCCAATGGAATTAACTTAACGTTTGCAATTGGAATTTTACGCACGGTGTTATGAGAAACAAATTAGAGAAATTTGTCTTATGGGCACGGGTGAACCTTAGTAGCCAAGAAAGTCAAGGCATATCAAATTATCGATAGGAGGATACCAATATTTTTGGGATTCTATGTGCCTTCTAGTTCCAGTATGGGGCCTTGCATGTAACATGAGGGACGAGACCCTCAGTACGCATGGTGGTTAGCCTTGTCATCCCTTCGCTCAATGCCCTAATTCTGATACCATCTCGTCCCACCTCATTTTTGTATCTGATCCTGCACTACCAATGCTGGGCATTTTCTAATGGAAAGGTGCATATTACTCACCGTTTTCATCTTGTCAAGATAACCCCTCAAACCTTTTTTGTCTCATACTGTCTCCAAGTATCAACACCAGGTTACTTCTCCCTTGACTCTTTTTTCCTCACGTGGTCTCCACGTCACCTTGGTTTTAGCACGTTGTCAGTGCCTCATTGTCATGTGATGGCTCATCGCCGTCTTCTTCATCTCTTCCTCTCCTCTTTGTGCTATGGCAGTGGCCAGCTGCTAAACAGGTTGCTTGTATCCTCCCTCCTCTCACCCATCCTTCCTCAGTTTCACTCACATTGGTGTGGCTTCCAGTAGAGAAGTGGTCAACCTTCTCGGACTAAACTACCATGCTCAGCATCTTTGAGGCGCTATCCCTCTGCTGCTGGCCTGCTGCTCAAGAGAACTGAGTGGTCGAGCAAGCGCACAACCGGACGGTGGTTGAAGAGAGGAGGGATACGGAAACACAGATCTATTATGCTTGGGGCAACCATCGCCCCTCATCTTACCTCCCCAGGCCCTGACCATCTGCATATATGCTAAATGTGCACACGCACCATCTCAAGCTGCCTATTTGCGCAAGATACAGGAAAGCAAGAGTCAGGTGTGGATGGACATGTACTTGAGGTTGTCGGGAGCAAGGCGAGATGGTGGTGCTCATCTTCACCTGCTACTCTGCTCGAGCTCCTACATGTGCTCGATTTTAAGAACAGAAGAAGTTCAAGATATCCCACTGTGTCACCACCCGCCCATTGCAGCCGCCACTCAAGAAACAATCAAATTTGGGGCATGCAAGAAGAGGAAGATATTGCAAGAGCAGGGACGTGGTCAGGGGGAAGGGAAAGGGGGAGGCTGGCGACCTGGGCACCCTGGACCAGGGGAGCCACAATTGAGTGAGCTGCTGGGGGAGGAGCAGATGCAGCTTGGAGCTGAGAGAGATGGAATGATCAAGGAGGATTTGGGGAAAACCACTATTGAACAGGAAAATTCAAATACCCCCTGTGTTACCACCCGCCCATTGCAGCCGCCACTCAAGAAACAGTCAAATTTCGGGCACACAAGAGGAAGAGATTGCAAGAGGGCGTGCAGATGCAGTTAGGGGGGAAGGGAAAGGGGAGGCTGGCGACCTGGGCACCCTGGACAAGGGGAACCGCAGTCATGCATTCGTGCGAGCAGAAAGGCTACCGTTTTTCTTATAGTTAAAGGCTCCCTTACATCCACTGATCTACCTGCCGAAGAAATGTGTGGACTTTGTGTCGTACAATAGAATCAGCAAGATTGTTGTGACAATCTGTCCTTAGATGCAGTATCCAGGAACATTATTAATATGTTTTTATCAATGTAGTTACTCAGAGTGATAACCCGTAGTTCCTGTCATATTCCGTGTATTCTTTTAATTGCTCAGCTATTCTATTCATGTCTATGGCGACTATTTTACGAACTAAACATTTTTTGGTCCTCTTTCCACAGAGTAATTATGGGTTACAGTGTCATCATCCACGGCAATTGACTTCTAAAGTTCACAGATATCAGGTTTATTTGTTGAGCCTTGTGTACATATTCAGTTCTTTAGCTGTGAAGCATACTTTTAATTATAGATCTTTATTTTTGTGCTGGTTTTGCTTGTGCCCCACCTGATAATTGAAAAGAAAACCAGTCCAACCTGGTCCATTTAACCCCCTCAGTGTCCTCTAGTACATTTTTTCGCCTGGGAATTCCAAAACCGGTTGCTCTTTCAGAGGTGGTGGCTTTATGTCCACAACACGGAGTAGACACGACGCACATCGGTGTGGAGTAAACAAGCTCCCTGATGTAAATTGGACTTGCTACTTGATTCAACTGGTTTTGTATCAGTGCATGACTTGTCTGGGAACTGTTGGTGCACATTTTACTGCTTTAGACTCACAATCTGATAACATGTGTTCTTATGATTGTTGCATCTCTCAATCTACCATGCTAGTCTCCTTGACATGATTAATGATTTATTATGACTGGTTGCTCACATTCAGTTCTATATTTTGTAGTTGAAGGTTGATGTTATGCTTTTTCATGTGGATGCTTACTCTGTTATGTTCATGTGTGCATTGATTGTTTTGTAGGTGCTCGATGCATTAGTCACCCTTTTCAGCAGGGCTAATATATCAGCAGATGTTCGTGTAGTTGGTGGCTGGCTTTTTAGGCAACTGCTGCCCCATGGAGAGGACGAGTTTACTGCTTTTCATCTAAAATTACTAAAGGTACACACATACCGCCTCATTATTCCTATGACACTACACCATGATTGGCATATACTCCCTCCGTTCCAAAATAGATGACCCAACTTTGTACAAAGTTAGTACAAAATTGGGTCATCTATTTTGGAACGGAGGGGGTAGTAGTTTACATACCTTAAGGGTGTTAAAGTGAGGGATTGATACAGTACTGCTATAAGTTTGGTTCTGACAACATAATGTTTTGTACGAGATATTGAGACCAAGTATCAAGTTTGTTTTAACAAAAAAGGTGAGGGGAAAGAGTGAGTCCAGTTCTTTTTGTTAGCTGTCAAGTGGTACTGTGAGAACATGTTTCTTGGAATCACTTAAATTCCCCAACTGAGTATAATTCTGCATGGTTTTAACAGTTCTCACTCCATTTCCGGAACTTAGCAGTTATGCTTGTTTCTGGTCCTGGCTCTGGAGCAGAACATTCTCGCTTGCAAGAAAAGTGGGTACTTTGAGAGAGTTAGATCATCCCTACGCCTTCCCATACAAATCTGTATAACTCCCTAAAGATTCTTTTTTTAGGGAGTCGACACTGTCTATCCCTCCCTTAAATGTTTAAAAATATTAGGAGTTACGTTTAGGGAGGAGCAGATTCTGCCTATATTTGACCAGAATTTGCTCCCTTCTCCCTACCCCATCAAAAAGTGGCAGGAGGAAGTTTCCTTGCCAACGTCACCTCCCACCACTGCCAAAGTCGACGCCGGCTACCTCTCTGGCCACGCCGCCCCCGCCACACATTCCTTGAACCGAGCCAGAACTCATGTCCGTCCTCGCTGTGCCAGAAGAGCTCCCCGCTGCGGCGCCCGACCACCGCCACCTCCCGTGCCACGGCACACCCCTCCCCTAAGGCTTTGAGCCACCTTCCGTCACCTCCCACCACTGCCAAAGTCGACGCCGGCTACCTCTCTGGCCACGCCGCCCCCGCCACACATTCCTTGAACCGAGCCAGAACTCATGGCCGTCCTCGCTGTGCCAGAAGAGCTCCCCGCCGCGGCGCCCGACCACCGCCACCTCCCGTGCCACGGCACACCCCTCCCCTAAGGTTTTGAGCCACCTTCCGTGCCGGCCATCGCCGCCACTCGAGCCGAGCCGTGGCCTCGAGCTTCGGTAAGGCTGGGAATCAGGCTGTGGGACCCCTCTGCCTCCCCATGCCTCCTATCAGGCCAGCATGACCTCTGGCTGCTGAGCCCGCTTGCTCTCCGGGCACGTAGCTTCCCAAAGAGCAGCTCTGCCCGGCGGCGACGGTTAGGGATGGCAGTTTTGCCCATGGGTATGGGTACATGCGGGTACCCTACCCGAAAATAGTGGGCATGGGTAAGAGTTTGAGAGATTTTGTACCCACGGGTAATGGGTATCCATACCCGCAAAATATATGGGTAGGGCATGGGTATGAAAATACACCCATGGGTAACCCAATGGATACCCACAGATAGTAAATAAATGAAAATAACTCCTATGACATGTGGGGTCAACATCCAGCTCCTATGGCCCAACCCTAAATCCCGTACTCCCTAAACTGGCTATAGCTCATAGGCCCATAGGCACATGCTCGGCACTCCTACGTCCTACACGTCTCCTCAAAATGATAAAATCTCGACTTATCCTCACCAGACTCCTATTAATCTCTCGATCGCCGACTCCCACCATCGGCTCCCATTGCACCGGGTTTCCACCAGCTATTGCTCATACTCGCTTGATTCCTCCAAGAGGCTTCCCATCGAAGGAGGCCGCATCAGCGCTATGCTGCTTGCCCGTCATCACTTGAATTTCAGACTTATCTACCTTCTAAAAAAATTAAATGCTATACATTGTACCCATTGGATACCCATTGGGTATAGGATACCCGATGGGTATGGGCATGCGTATAAATATATACCCATGGGTATTGAAGTGGGTGGGTATAGAAGGTTTCTATGGGTATGGGTTTGGGTAGAAGAAGGTCGTACCCACCCATACCCTACCCATTGCCATCCCTAGCGACGGTCTCTGTCAATGGTTCCGCGCGCGTCGTCGGCTATATGCGTTGAAGCGCGGGGTGGTTGGCCTGGACAGGATCAGGATCATATGCGTGCGTGGCAAAGGGGAAACCGCTTTGGCAGCAACAAGCGCGTGAGGTTTACATGTAACCATCTTCGATGATCCCCCCACCCCCCTCCCTGGTCTTTTCTGAAGTGTTCGACCAAATGGCAAAATACATTTCCCCCTTTTCTTTTCTCCCTTTTCTATAATAATATGGAAATATATTTCAAATAGTTCTTTTTTTGTGCAAAAGAAGGCATGAATTAGCAAAATAATTTTTCGAGGGAGTCCTGTTTAGGGGAAGGACTAGGCGCACAGAAATTTAACTCGAATTTTTAGGAGTTAAGATTAGGGAGGTGGTATAGGGAGTTAAATTTTAGGGGAAGGGCTAGAGATGCTTCTAGGATCAACCTCAGAGCATATAGCTGACAAACAGACCGAATGGCCACCTCTTCGTTGGAGCTGCAGGAGATCCGACCCCGGTTTAGTGTACTATTTTTAAAGGATTATAACTTACTCAACAGTCAGCAAAATTCTGCAGCACAGATGGGCGTCGCACTACCTGGGAAGGAGCTGAAATCAAATGTTGTGTTTGGGATTACCTCTGTGCTGGCTCAAAATAAATAGCATTTTGAACTGTGATCTCCGCCCTCTCCTGCTCTCCCAAAATGTTCTAGTTCGCTAGTTGCTGTATGGGGCTTGACCTGCCAGCAGTCCTAGCATCTGAGCTGCTCCTAAAGTTACTTTTGTGGTAGTGACCCGATTTTAAGTTCTAATGCAGCTAAATTATGGAGAAGCACTTCCTTGCTCTGTGCAAGTATATCATTTAGTTATTTCCACTATTGCCTATCTATCGAAGGACAATTGAAATTCATCCTGGGTATAGCTTTAGCATGTCTTCCTGGGATATGGTTGGATTTGCAGTATTTCATGCACAATGTCATTGCTGAAAACTTTGATATATTTGAATCAGGCAGGTCAGATGTGATATGCGAGATGCTTTTGTTTGTGTCATGTAGGATTCACACAAGGATTGCAGTGAAAAGCTGCTGGAAGAATCTGGAGGATGCTGGTGTGACTTGCTTCTTCCTATCGTTAGAGAAGCTTGGAAAAATTGCAAGAAAGGTAGATTTCAGTTTGGAGCGGAAGTCCTGTGTTTTTATGTGTGGTGCAAATGAAAATCCGTCCTAATATTCTTTGTTTTTCTTTGGAGTTAGCAATTGAGGCATCTTCACCACCCAAAGGATCCAAGTCTATTATTTCACCTTTGGATTCGTGTTTATTTGGAGGTCAGGACTCAATACCACACTAAATGAAAGTATATCTTACAAGTATCCTGTTGCTATCGTGGAGAAGTATCTTACAAGTATCCTTCTTGGCTTGATGTACTGATCTATAAACATTGTCTTCCAGGTGATTCTTCTATCGCTATCGCGGAGAGAATCTATGAGATGGTTAAGGTATTGGCTTGATCTTTTTCATTCGCTGGCTTTGACATATTTACTTTGTTAATTGGTTCAGTTCCAGCCAAGAAGTTTGTTTGGTTGGTTTCTGTTTTATTTATTATTCTCAACGTCAACAGAATAGCACATGACGCAAAAGTACCTTTGTTTTGATTGAAATATCCAATGTGCAACTCAACCAGCATTTAAGAAACGCGTCCAGATCAAAAGGCTTAAGGATATCCACAATCCTTTTCCTGATAGTTGTACTGGACTTTTAATAATGCACAGTTAACTTACTCTTGCGCTGATGCTGCAGTATTAATGTATTATACTTATGAACAATGAGTGTGTACGGGTTCACCAGCTTGCTGGTCTAATGGCGCCATGACGGTCAACTATGGTTCAAACTGCATGTATTTTAATATTTTAATATTGAATCATGTGAATTTAAAATCATATGCAGTGTTGGTAGGTTGATATTTGAGGATACTGCCTGTTTTGTCTCTGTTACCAGCTAGCCCAGTGAAGTTAACTTTTTCAGTTCCTCGTATGTTTGCTGAAATGTGTGATGATAATTTTTACAGGGTTTTGTGCTACAGCATCAAGTTATACTCTTCTGCCTTGGAGAAACTTTCACTGATCAGCCGCCTATTTACTCTCCAGTCGATCTGCCTGTAAATAAGCGAGCAACTGCAGCAGGCTTCGATGGTTCAGTGCCCAAGCCTGGGCTTGAAGTCAACTTAGGTCTGAGTTTCCTTGAAGTTCTTACGTTGGCATAATAGAGATTGAAGTTCCTTAATTCCTCTCTATGTTTGTGATTTAAATGTTTGTCTTGCTGTTCTTACAGTTGATGCAATTCCTTGCCGGATAGCATTTGAGAGGGGCAAAGAACGTCACTTCAGCTTTTTAGCTCTATCTAATGGAACTTCTGGGTGGATTCTCCTTTTAGAAGAATTACCACAACAACGTGGAATTGTTCGTGTCACTGCCCCCTTGGCTGGATCTGATGTATGTATCATGCATTTATCGTGACATTGAATATCTTTGTTTAGTTGCTCTTTCAAAGCCATATATATATTCTTAGTAGCATTAAGACCTTTTATGTATGAATAATGCATCTGATGATGAAAATTGTGGCATTACTATTTCAGCCAAGAACAGATGAAAAGCATGTGAAGTGGTTGCATTTAAATATTCGTCCTTCAACTGTTCCTTTCCTTGATCCGGAAAAATTCAAAGGCAAGACAAAGAAGTATCTTGTTGATGGGAGATGGACCCTTGCCTTCAGAGATGAACAATCTTGCAAGGCAGCAGAGGCCATGGTTATTGAAGAGATGAAGCTCCAGCAAGATGCCGTCAGGGAACAGTTGAAGGCATTGCTTGAACTTAACATGCCTGAGAATGGGTTGCAGCATCCTCAGCTTTCCCAGGAAACCTCTTCTGATGACGGTTCATGACCGGTTAAAGTTTCTTTTGCAGTGTTGAACTTCTAAGAAATGGCGACAGGAAGTCCTCCATGTTGGCGAGTAGGTCGCCATGCTCTGTATATTACATCGGCAGATTAGATATCTTGTTAACACACACACACTGTAGAGTTTCAACCCTTTTGAGGTAAGTTAGGTCTATAGGATTCTTTGTACAATAGTCTGTATCTGTCCTTTGTCCCGTGTAATGTTATATACATATCGCAGTCCATTCTTTGATAAGCTTCAGGACAGAGTTGGGTGGTCATTGTACACTAATTGTTTGAAGAGACCGACCTGCAAACAATAAGATCTCTTGTCAAGTGTACACTAGCTGTTAGAGGCCTGCAAACAATCAGATCTGTTGTCAAGTGTACACTAGCTGTTTAAAGAGGCCTGCAAACACTCATATCTGTTGTTAAAGAGAGCACTGCCAATAATAATAATGTTGGAACCCTTTCATGATTTTTCTTTATCAACTGAACTGTTAATGAACTATACTATGTTCCTCTCCACTTAAAATATGGAACATGTATTCTGGCAATTCACTTTCTGGTGACTGTTAACTTCAACAAAACAGGATGTTTGTCTGATGGTTGTTGCAACGGAAATTGCTCACTGTTGAGCTGACACTTTTTTTTGGTAAGGTTTGATGTGCGAGACATACTCTGCTGTTGTTTTATTCTATGTGGGAATGAAATGATTGATGTGATCAGTTTGGCGGTGCTGGAGAGGGCTCGAAAGAGCCAATGCGCTAGGATCGCAAATCTAAGAGATGGTGATGCAAACACCAAATTGCATTAACGCCCGTAGGAGGAAAAACCACATCCATCGAATCAAGCGCGAGCATGGTTGGGTAACAGAGCACAAGAAAAAAGAAAAGATCATTCACGATCATTTCTCTGAGGTGACGGGAAGGGGGAGCACGAGCAGTAAGGACTTTAACTAGGAGGAACTTGGCATCGAGTCCTATCATATGCATGGCTTGATAGTGATATCACTGAGGACGAGGTATGGGAAGCCATCAAGGAGATGCCTAATGATAAAGCGCCCGGGCTGGATGGCTTCACATGCATTTTTCTTAAAAAGTGTTGGGGTGTCATCAAGCATGCCGTCATGAGGGTCATTCAACGCTTAGCTTCTTTTCGCACCTCCGACCTCCAGTGGCTCAACTCTGCCAATGTAGTTCTCTTGCCCAAAAAGGAAGGGGCGGAAGGCATCTCTGACTACAGTCCTATTAGCGTCATCCACGCCATTGCTAAAATCATTGCCAAGGTCCTCTCGTTGCGACTAGCCCCCCACATGGATGGCCTAGTCTCCAACGCTCAAAGTGCATTTATTAAGCGGGATAGCATTCATGACAACTTCATGTATGTTTGAAATTTTGCGCGGAGGTTACACAAGTGCAAAACTCCGGCCCTCCTTTTCAAGCTTGACATCAAGAAGGCATTTGACTCGGTCAAGTGGAGTTACAACCTGGACCTTCTTCAACGTCTGGGATTCCCCGCAAAGTTTCGTGCCTGGATTGCAGCCCTTCTATCGACATCTTCATCTCGCATCCTTCTCAATGGGTTGCCCGGCCCACCGATCAAGCACGACCGCGGATTTCGGCAGGGAGACCCGATCTCCCCCCTCCTATTTGTCATTGCGATTGATCCACTGCATAAAATCCTTGACTTGGCAACACGAAAAGGCCTTCTTCATAAGATTCGTGGGCATGGGGCCATGGTGCGAACCTCCCTCTATGCGGATGATGCGGCGGTATTTGTGGCTCCTATCAAGCAGGATGTTGATAACCTCGCCTCGATCTTGTGAGGCTTTGGTGATGTTACGGGGCTCTGTACCAACTTTCAGAAAAGTTCGATGGTGCAAATTAGGTGCAACAACCTCAACCTGGACACATTCTTGGAAATATGTCAGCTACCCGGACAACCTTCCCGGTGAAATACTTAGGCCTGGCACTCTCGGAATGGCAACTTAAGAAGGTGGACTTTCAATATCTCAAGGATAAGGCGGCTGGCAAACTGGTCAGTTGGGAGGGCCAAAACATCACGATGATTGGCCGCACGGCTCTGGTCAAGTCAGTTCTCTGCTCCCAAGCGGTGTACTCCATTACGCCTCTTATTGTACCACCAAGCATGCTCCATAATCTAACCAAGATTGAAAGAGCTTTTCTCTAGTCTGGAGGGGACAAGACGACAGACACCAAATGCAAGGTCAATTGGGATACGGTCTATAGGCCGAAGAAGTTCTTAACTCTGACAAGTTTGCACGTGCTCTTCGGTTGCGATGGCCTTGGTATGAGTGGAAGGAACCCCATAGATTATGGGTAGGATTTGGCAACCCTTGCACGAAGGATGATCTCAACTTCTTTTATGCTTCGACTTCCATCACAGTGGGGGACGACGCCAAAACGCCTTTTTGGGACTCCCATTGGCTTCTCGGGCGCAAATCCAAGGACATTGCGCTAATTTTTGATGCTTCAAGGAGAAAGAATTGGAAGGTGAGGGAGGCTCTCAAAGGCGATGCATGGATATTCAAAATGAACTTCAACATCGTCATCTTTGTTGATCACATCCGGGAATTTTTCACTTTATGGATGCTTGTGAATGATATTCACCTTGATGAACAACTTGAAGATGACAATGTTTGGAAGCACTCGAACGATGGGATCTACACGGCGGCCACCGCGTACAAGGTCCAATTCCTTGGATTAACTCTCTTTCATATGGATCGCATGGTTTGGAAAGCCTGGGCTCCCCTAAAGGTAAATTTTTTCGCATGGTTGGCCCTCCAAGATAGGATCTGGACCGCCGCGTCTGGAGAGACAGGATTGGGCAAATTGTGGCCTCTGTCCTCTTTGCAAAAGGGAACAAGAAACTGGTGCACATCTCTTTTTCAAGTGCCGCTACACGCTTAGACTATGGAGGTCAATCATTGTCAAGCTTGACCTTGCTCACATGGACACCTCTGACTGGCACCTTGCTGACTCTGTCCACGAATGGTGGGACAAGCAAACTAACAACCGTGTCCCCAGCCAAAGCGCCTCGGCCTCCCTCACCATGCTTGTCTCTTGGACCATTTGGAACGAGCGCAACGCCCGGGTGTTCTGGCACAAGTGCGTGCCGCCGCCTATCCTTCTTAACATCATCATGGACGAGGCAAAGCTTTGGGTTACTGCGGGTGCTAAAAGACTAGGGTCTATTATCTTGCGTGAGTAATCGTCATGCCGTGTATGTGGGTGTTATTGTAAAACTCTAATCTCTATTCCTCTCTTATTTAATAGATGAGGCAAATCTTTTGCCTCCGTTTCGAAAAAAAAGTGATTGATGTGACAATAAACATATCTACTGTAGTTAGAAGTACGAGAAACTGTTGCGTGGAGTTATTTACTTATTGAAAATCTTCCCATCATATTTTTTGATCAAAGCACATATTTGACTAGTACTCCCTCTGTTCCCAAATATTTTCTTTCTAGAGATTTCAACAAATGACTACATACGAAGCAAAATGAGTGAATCTGCACTTTAAAATATGTCTACATACATATGTATATTGTAGTCCATTTGAAATGTCTAGAGAGACAAATATTTGGGAATGGAGGGAGTAAAGTGTTAATGCATGTCATAAAAAATAATATTGTTAGATTTGTGCTTGAATGTATTTTTAATGATGTTTTAACAGAAAACACATATTTTATCAGTTAAAATTGTGATCAAAGTATGACCTAAAATAGCACGGGGATAGCATAGCAAGAGGCACTCCATTTGTCCCATATTAATTATCGCTCAAATAGATGCATTTAGCAATGAAATATGTCTAGATACATCCGTTTCAGAATAGACGACTAATATGGATCAGAAGGAATATGATGTCATTTCTATAAATCAAAACCAAAGGAATCTAAGGGAACTTTTCCTATAAAATTTATCATATATAATCTCTGTATTTCTTTTTGTAAATGATAAGAGGTCGTTTTTCATAGAAGTATGAGCCATATGTATTTGTTTGGTAAATGAGCCGTATGATTGAACCGGTCTTTCTAAATCTGAGGCTTTGTGAGCGTTCTGGGAAAATAAGCTAAGAGCAAGGAACGCTTTTCAAGTCCAAACGATATGTGTTAAAAAAAGTCCGAACAATATAAACAAAAAGTTAACGCATCCAATGACTAGCATCTACTGTATTGGGTAGTGGTACTTCCCAATTTTTGTGCACTACGAGGTTGGTGAAACATTGATGTCTATGTGCAATCGATTTTTGTTAGATGTTCAAATTATTCGTCCGAGCCTAGGCCAGGCCTCACAATATTGTTTTCGTCATGTCATAGTTTGGGAGAAATGCTAAATGGGTTTTATTTTAATATATAATAATCACTAGCATCACATATAATTTTGATAGATAAATATTAGGTGTAAAAATTAAAGTTTTCTTGAGGATTTCAAAAACTTTCTTACAAACATCATAAAAAAAGTGATTTTTTATAAAAGATTGGTAAGAAGCCTAGAATTTTTGATTTTCCTTAAATAAACAATCTATAGAAACCAATATGACCCAGGAAACTCTGTATACTTCTTATATCTATAGAATAAGACATTTTCTCAATAGCGTCAACATTAGCTCTATCAACTTCAATATATCTTTCAGAAATTCTACATTCGATAACAGTATCTTCATTTACCATAACGTGGCACATCTCCTAATTTAGCACAAGATTTATCTCCTCACATCTCTGCAAAATTTTAAGATTGTACAAATTATCGAAAGAAGTTTCTATAGAAAGTCATCCATAAAGGCCTCAACAATATTTTCACAAAAATCGACAAAGATATCAGTCGTACATATTTAAAAAGTATCAGGTGCATTACATAAACCAAAATGCATATGTCTATAAGCGAATGTTTCAAAAGGAGGATAAACAGGTATTCAAGAAAAGTCAGAGTAACCATCAAGGTAACAAAAATGTGAGCACTTACACTTTTTCTAACATTTGATGTGTAGAAGGTAAAGGATAGTGATCCTTCCTAGTTGCTTTAGCTAACTTTATGTAAGATAAATTAATTTAATCATTAGTAACAACTGCAATTTTTTCCTTTTTAGGAACACTATGAACAATATTTACTCATCTACTATCAGATATATGATAGATTGTACCAACTTCTAGGAGTTTAAGAACTTCATTTCTTTCCACACCCTTCATCTTAAAATTCAAACGGCGTCGATGATTATATCAAGTTTAGCATCGGGTTCCATATGAATCCTATGCATGCAAAGAGCATGCCTAATACATTTGAGATCATCGAGAGTGTACCCAATAGTACCCTAATGTTTCTAAGGATTGTAGGTAATCTTTCTTCTTCATACACTAAAAAGTCAGCACTGATAATAACATAATATATCTTCTTTTCATCCAAATAATCATATTTCAGACTTCCAGTATATCATATAATGGTTTAAGTTCAAACACATGATCACCTTTAGGAGGCGGTGTAGGTCCCTAAGGCTCCAAATCGTATTTAAGTAAAGTTGTGTGCCTAAAGAAAACTTCATCTATTTATTTCCTCTCATGCATATTAGATAAATTTCATGCTCCAATAAATATTGTTCTAATGTATCACTAAGAGGTATATCTATTGCAACAATTCTTTCTATCTCATCCACATGAAGCAAATCTTTAGCATGATGTTGTTTAGTAAACTTTAAGAAATTTAAGAAAACTTCATCTGCTCCAAACTAAACATAAACATTTTGTTTTTAGCAATCAACAACTATACTACAAGTATTCAAGAAAGTTCTACCAAAGATTATGGGACAAAAATTATCTTGTATAGCTCCAAGTATTAATAAATTGGTAGGACACTTAGTCTTATGACATATTCAACATCTCTAATAATTTCCACAGATGAAATAGTAGACCTATCCGCGAGCTTAATTGTTAAATTAATATCCTTTGTCGAGCAAGGTGAAATATCTTCAACAATTGGTTGATAAAGAGAGAAAAGAATTGCACTTATACTAGCTCTAATATCACATAGACCATGATAACAATGAGTACTGATCTTAACAGAAATAGCAGGCATGCCAAAACAATTGGAAGTCTTTCATATTTAACAATATTGATAGCTTCCTCACAACGCTGAATAACATGCCCATCTACATCTTGAGTTACAAGATCTTTAATGGTAGGGTTGGACCGACAATATATCGACCAGGGGGGGGGGGGGTTAATGGGAGACTCAAATTTCTTTTGAACTTCAAATCTAAACCAATCGGCACATCAGAACTAATAGTCGATGAAGAATACCTATAAATAACAGAAGCATGCGAGCTTAACGAACTAGCAGAGAGAAAGATTAAACAATAATTTAGATGAAAGTGATGATAATCTTTCACATATAATAGCACTCACCTTTGGCAATAACAATTTTGGGACATAATGGAAGTGAAGACAATAGCATAACATGATAATGATGCAGAGCATCCTATGGACATCACCACGTCAAGGGTCCGTTTGGCGAGTGTCATGTGCGACATCTACTCCACATACACAAAGGTGAATCATCTCCTTTACACGTGCTCACTTGACCCCTTCGAGGATGGTATACTACTTGACACTCCACTCATGTGCATGCATAAGTATTGTCGGAGCTTCACGGACGGCGAGGAGGAGTGCAAGTGCCAAGGAACAACTACACCATCTGCGAGGGAAGCATGGAAGCGACGACGAAAGAAGATGGAGACAGCTCCCAGGACCTGGACATCCGGCCAGGACCCCGGACATCCGGCCCCTGGAGCATCACCCACAGCAGCCGCCCAGCCGCCAAGTACCTACAGGCCCTAGACATCTGGCCCCAGCACGGACATCCGGCCCAGCCCGGTAATCCGCCCAGAAGCCCGAAAATCCGGCGCCCCCTATCCAGAGAGCACCGAGTCCGACCTCGCCAGCCCGGACATCTGGCCCCTCAGGAAGGCCCGGACATCCGGCCTGACGCCCGGACATCCAACCCTGTCTGTCTACACACAGTAAAGGGCCGACGCCCATGTACCCCTTCGCCCACCTAGACAATATATACTCCTCCTACTCCCTCTTTCTAGGGTTAGCAAAGTAGTATCTCATTGAGAAGCTTTGCTCTCCACTTGATCCCCCTTCTCTTTAGGAGTTCACGACATCTACGGAGAAGATCCCCCAAGTGGATTCAAGACCCCAATCGGGAAGACCCTAAAGACCTCCTCTTGGAGAAGAACGTGCCTCTTGTATCATCCTTTGTTGTATTCGGATCGTGTATCTCTTTATGTTTCGAGGATCTAGCATATGTGTGTGACCGAATCTTGTTGGTTTGAGTGATTCTCTCGTGTTCTTCGTGTTCCTCGTTGGGATCCGCTCCTTTCATGAAAGATCGGGAATCTAGGGTTCTACCATACATCATCTTGGTATCATGAGCCATGTTGATCACGAATTTGGAGCCCCCACCCCTTGTTTCTAGCCTTCTTTTGCTTGATTTCGTCCTAAATTCGAAAATCCCCACCAAAAATAGCCCCCAATTTTTTTTGTGATTTGTTGGTTTGATGATGTTTTGTTGATTTTGATCCATGGATTCGTTGTGTCTTGAGTAGATCTAGCTTTTTCTCAAGTTTCCCCACTTTCCATCCACGAAATCCATCAAATTTTGCCCCCGAAATCATCAATTTCCGCTCCCAAATCGAGTTTCGAAGTCCAAATCCCGATCTGGAATCGTCGGGTCGGACATCTTGGCCACAAGCCGGACATCCGGGCCCCAAGCCGGACATCCGTCTCCTGGAGCACAAAATCCGCATGGTTCTCGACACCAGCCCTCGGATATCCGCCCCCACCCCCGGATGTCCGAACCCCGGCGTTTCAGCCTCTCGTGTTTCACCGTTTTGCCCATAACTTTCACATTCGGAGTCCGATTTTTGCGTTCGTTAGCTCGTTGAGTAGCTATTGACATCCTCCATCCATCTAGATAGGTTTTAACATCATTTGGGTCCATCAAAATTTTGTAACTTTGGCATCTTTGCCTAGGCCTTCCACCATATCATCCGCTATACCACCACCGACTTCCGCAACCTAATCAATTTTGTTTCATATAGCATTAGTGGTTGCTTGAGTAGCGATTCGAGTCTCCTAAAGTGTTTAGGCTACTTAGGGACAATTGCTTCTTCATCAACCATCACCACCATAACTTCCGCATAAGCTTGCCCGCCATACACTTCCGACACCTCAACTTAACCCAATTTTGTTTGAGCTTGTTTGAGTTGTGGATTGTGTCTCCTAAGGTGTTTCGGCTACTTAGGGATGACAACTTCAACTCCGACACATGTATATCCCATCACTCCACTTCCACATTGCCGACTCGTATAACCCATCATCCCACTTCCGCATTGCCCAGCGCAAACCACCACCACTTTTTCGCTACCACCATTTGACATTTGCCTTTGAGATTTTGAGTTTGCGGTTTTTCCATTTCCTAAGGTGTTCGACTAATTAGGAACGATTCGACATCGAGAACACGGCAAGTCATCATCGCCATGAGGTCGCCATCGACTTTTACTACTTCACTATCATCCGTCCGTGGCATACAAACGAGAAACCCTCGACGGTAACCTCGACGACACCATTGTATATTCCCCTTGCCATTGCATTGATAACCCCTATCCCATTTTGCGTCACTTGCCTATCGAGACTAGCCTTTGAGTATTGCCGGCAACGTTACTTGTGCACATTAGTGATCATCATTCTACACCTTCCATTGCATACATACCATATCATATTGGTATCATCTTGGTATCATATCATCTTTTGTGTCAAGATTGTCCCCGCATATACGCAATTGCTATCTTGGTTTGTGCATTGTGCAAAAGTGGCCATACAAAAAAAGAAGAGAAAAAAAGCTTTTAAGCAAAGAAAAAGAGAGCAAAGATCTTGTAAGCAAGTGCCATAGCATCATACCACAATGCATATAAGATTGTCATATCCGATCATCTTGGATCATCTTATGAGAAACACTGGGAACCATACAAACATAGCATACTTGGGATAGAAAGTTTATCCATTCTTGCATCTTATAGGTTGTGCACAAGTGTCGTATACGCCTATAGAGCAATCGTGATAGCGTCTCTCTTGAGTTGTGCAACACGAGCGTTTTCCGTGGATTCCACATTTTTAGCTCATTCCTTGGTTGCACGACCCCATTTATCTATCCGTGTGTGTGTTTCCGTGTGCCACATATTGCTATTGGTCTACTTGTTTCACTTGCGAATTTGTGAATCTCTTTCAACATTATTGACTGTTGCTAACATTTTGCATCAAATTTTTGTGCCACTATCCTCACCAAGCTCCACCATAAGCCTTATTTGTGTAGGTGTGAGAAATTGACGAGATCGGTACCAATTGTGCTATTTCCTTGTTACATCATTGAGTGATCATTGATCCATTCTCAACATCGGTCAAGGTATATTTTGTATACTTCTCTCCTTTCTTCCACTCATATTTTCTCAAGTCTTGTGATGGATAGGCAAGGCATTTCATCTCCGGTCTTCGACAACAATGACGGCGCGAACAACTACATCACCAAAGCGCCCATCTTCGATCTACAACGACAAATGCAAGGCACACAATCAAGATTGCGAGAGTGCATCAAGAATCTCTCCATCGACATTCGTAACTCCAAAGAAAGGAAAAGGGACTACATGGGCAACAAGCTTTCCGCACAAAAAGAGGAGCATGATGCAAGGATGGAGGAGATTAGGGCCTTGATCAAGTCTACTTCCCCTTCGTCATCTTCAAGGCAGCGGCAAGCAAGTCGATCATCTTCGGAGCGCCCATGCGATGCAAGTGCAAGTCTTCCACGTCCACATCTCCATGGTGATCATCATGATCAACATCGTCATGAAGGAAAAGTCACCTATAAGCATCATGTGCACGACGGCGACGAACGACATCTACGACAAGCTCAAGCATGACAACAACACCATCATCATGAAGATGCTCGCCAAGCGCAAACCTACAAGTCCGAACAAGCTCTACTACACTCCAAGGCCAAGCTTCAAGAGCACAGGAGAAGACCGCGAGACAAGCACCACCAAGAGCAAGCTACGACTACCACCACCACTTCGGCATCTTCGCCAAGTGCTATCAAGGCATCTTCGCCTTCGGACGTACGTCATCTTCGTCTACTTCCCACAAGTTCACCTACATCGACATCTTCAACAATGAGGCGACCACCTACGAGTGAGGGTGACACTTCCATCTCCGGAAGCCCCTCAAGAAAGATGGAGCATGGGAAATTCCCTTCGGTCATGGAGACGAGCTATGAGGTGCCACATCATATGGACCTCCTATAACAAGACTACGATAAGACGGTTAAGCAAGGTCCACCCCCTTCGACCACGGCGACGAGCATGAACCTCTTCAACAACACGAAGACGACACCCATATTGGACTCATACTCCGAGTCAAGCTACGCGAGCGCACATGAGACCTTCTCTTTAATCTCAGAGGAGAGTGATGTTTTGCCACATCCCACGACATTCATATTTGGAGGCGTTATGGATGAGGAGGTTGAGCATGGGATTATCCCTTCAACCAAGGCGGCGATAGGAGCTGAGCATGGAGACATTTGCACCTACACCTCTCCGACACACACATATCATGACATGCCCCAATTTCCATGTGAGGAGAGCCACCACAACATGAGTGACACGAGTGACTCCACCATATGTGACATTAAGTGCATTTCCTATGAGAGGATGAGTGTGACCACCGCTAGCCCCACACATGAGAGCATGCCACACATCCTATGTGAGGTTGAGAGCCATTTGAGTGACTCCACCAACCATATGAGTGAGTGCATCCTTGAGGGAGTGAGTGAGCCACAACACTTAGTGAGTAAGGTAGTTGAGACGGCATGTGAGGCCACTATGTTTTCTAACAACTTAACCTCTACGCCGAGTGTGTTTTCTTCTTTGGTGCTAGGTCTCCTACATGACGACATGCCGATCCTCTATGACTTCCTCCTCCCTTTGGACAAGATGATGGCCATGGTGGAATATGATGCACCCCCACATGGTTCCATCAAGATGAAGATGACCACCATTGGTCTTTCCCACCTCACCTACACCACTTGAGTGGAATAAACAAGGTACCATAGGTGAAGGTGATGCTCTAGTCCCACTGATGGACATTCTTTATATTGATTGCTTGCATGATGTTGCTCCACCTAGTACCATGCTTCATGCTAGTGTGCTTTCCCTATGCGATGATTTGCGCATTTATGATGAGTACAATGATTCTCATGTGGATTCTATTAGTTGTGATGCCATGTTACATAGGATTTCTTGTGACAATTCTTTAAGCCACATCATGTTTGACAATCCGCTTGACTTGTCATATGCTATGCATGAGATCAACCATATGCCATACTTGCAATCTCATCATAGTGACTATGCATATGCCATTAAAATTAACCCAATTTGCACTTATGGCATAGATGACAAGCCCATGGTTATTGGCATTTGTTTTTCTTGTGATGATATTGATATGCTTCCATTGCATAATTTATCTCATATGCCATGCCATGACCACCTAGCTTCGGATATGCATTGTTTTGGATGTTGTCCATTTTCTCCATATGATGTTTCCAATATTGCTCATGAGGAGACCCCCATAGTTTCCTCATACATGTTAGGAGATTTTGGTCCATACCATTCATTGCATGATCCCAATATTTGTGTGCACAATATGCTCCCCATGAATGAACATGATATTGATGTGCCATATACTAGTATGCTCAATTTATGTCCCCATCCTGTCATACACAACAACTATTCTTTCATGATGGATGACATGTTCTTATACCATGCATCAAATTTCTTTGAGCGATGCATCTTGTGCTAACTCACACATGCACATACACATCATGATGGATGATGTGTACATTTACCACGCACACAATTTTTTTGGTTTATGTCTCTTTTGTGTAGGTACCCATGAATACTTGTCAACCTCACAATCCCATGAGTTGACAAAACGAGCTCTAGAGAGCAACGATGACTTGGGATCACGTGGAGTGTATTTCACACCGTTCCAATTGCGCTTCACGCATTTCTTCTACATGGCCCTCACTTGGCTATGGGTTATTGTCCATTACATATTATATGCCCATCTTGCCATGTTCACTTTGCATGATATGCTCATTCATGTGCCTTTGCCATGCATTCATGACCGATGCTTTGCATTACACATGATGATTGGTTCTAGTACTTGTATGTGTATTTGCAAGCTTGGTGGAGATATTGCTTGTTATTGCCATGTTCCATTTGTGACCCATCCCTATGATGATACATTGATCTTGCTTTGTGTTCGTGCTTGCGATATGTCATGTGCATTTCCTATATCCACCAATTGCTCACATGACATGATTGCCATGATTTCCACTAGTGTGTTGCATCTTCGCTCCACTAGTTTGCATGATTGATATACTTGCTTATGTTGCATCACCCATGATTCATACTTTCTCATTTCATGCGGTTGATGACAACCATCTACATGCTTTGCACATGATTGTTATTGCTTCTTGTCATATATCTCCATATGTTGCATCCCTCATGCTAGATTTGCCATGTATTGAGTGCAACAATGATTTAACTCTTGCTAATGATATTGCCCCCATAGCATTCTCACATATGATTAGAGATCTTGACATATTTTTTGTGGAGCATGCTTGTCTTACCTCTTTGCACCATATACCTAGTGCCATGAATATAGCCATTGTTGCATCATATTATTCATGCACTTGTGCTTCTAATGGTTATGTGCAAGAAAAGAGAACCATCATGATGGATGATGTGTTTATCTACCATGCGCATACGTTCTTTGTTTTGTTGTGTGCATGTGTAGGATACTTGGACTTTGTGTCGACTTCCACTTCACGTGAGTTGACCATTCGAGATCTTGAGAGAGAGCCCCATACATTCTACCACGACTCGCTTCTACACCACATTTCCTACCACTTCGGCATTGTGAAGAATGCACAAGGACACACTTTCAAGGTGACATCCTTCTTGAGCTTGGATATTGTGGATCATACTTCATGTGTTGCTTGCACCATTTGCACGCATGTTAGAGATATTGATTTCACCCATGATTGCCACATTTCCATGCCTCATGACATATATACCTTGTATGTTGCATCCAATTCTTGGACTACTTGCTCCTATCATATGTTTGGTTGCAACAATGTCATTTCTTCACATATGCCATGTCCCATTGATTGTCACACGATTGACTTGATTGCCTCACACACAAGGAACAATTGCTATTTCTATTGTGTTGAGTGCCATACTATCTTCACTACACCCTATGCATGTTATGCTTGGATTGTCTTGCACTTGACCCATATGTTTAGACACTTCATTTTATTTGGTGTTGTGAATGATTCTTATGCCTACCTTCGACCATTTGTCAAGTGCTTTGTGAATGCTTGCTATGACTTTGAGGTAGATGCTTATTCTCTTGTTAAACATATTTTACATGCTTGTCCCCATGATATCTTTGCTTGTGCTCGATTGATATGCTTACATGCCATGTCACAATCCTTTGTCACACCATATGTAGCGACCAGACCTCAAACAATCTAGTCTCTTTGCATCAGTGTCATCCCTGGATCGGTAATGCTGACATGCACAATACTTGAGGATTTATAACAGAGTTCAATCACACACTTATTACATCGAATGCCTCAAAAGAGATCTTATTACAATAATATGGCTTAAGGCCATCTAAAAACAATAACAACGAAAGGCTTGGAAGATAAAGTGAGTCCATTAACTCCAACGACATAGCTGAGTGAAAGAAAACGACCTATGGCACCTTACTCGTCGTCTGAAAAGTCTGCAACATGAAATGTTGCAGCCCGAAACGGGTCAGCACATGGAATATGCTGGCAATGTAACACATAGAGTAATGAACAGAATAATTGCTATCACTACATGCATATATGGCTGGTGGAAAGCTCTATGGTTACAGTTTTGCATAAAGCCAAATTTTCCCTACAACAAAGGAATACATTTTATTTAACTATCATGGTGGTTGTTAAACATTGAGAAGGTTCCTCCAACTCAATCCCAATTAAACATCATCATTAAACCCAATCAAATTAATTTAGAGTGATGAGATCAACATGATAATCCAAGAACCAGATACTCAAGATGTCCATAACCGGGGACACTGCTAACCATGATTAGTTTATACACTCTGCAGAGGTTTCCGCACTTTTCCCCACAAGACTCGAACACATCCATGATTGGAGATTCGAGACACAGTCTTTCTGAAGCATTAACTCTCTACTCTGGGTAGACAGTATCACCTACAACCCACTACATCTGCTAGTCTACCTCTTCAAGAGCTTCACGCAGCTTACTCAACTATGCCAGAGCCCATATTGGCTTGTGGCTGCATACGGAAGTTTCTAGCATGAATAATCTTATGATCCCTTTGACCCTGGGTGGCGGACCGTAGGATGATCACACGGGTACTCCGGGATATCCTAGGACAACACTGGAATCTCCAGGTGCCCCGATAACCACTGGGTACTCCAGGGTGCCTCAAGCAATCCACCCAGATGTGTATTTAAGTAGCCACCTTACTTTAACCTTTATTTAACAATACTCACATCTGTCATGGATACACTTACCCAAACCGTGTCTACAAGCATAGCATAGCAATAAGCATCACGTAAAGGTAACTCCCAAAGGTATGATAATAAACAGGACAATAGGTTCTACCTCATCATCTACTTCCCAAAACCAACATGTTAAAACAGATCCTAACCATGCAATGTTTGAGGGTTGATCTAATGCAATAAAACTGGGTAGTAAAGAGGTATGATCACAGTGTTACTTGCCTTGTTGATGATCCGCAAAACCTAGAGACTCGTAGTAGCACACTTCGCACTCCGGGTACTCTATCGCAAACAAACAAAGCATACAATAAGCACTCAACTAGAAGCACGGGTAAAACTCAAATAAAAGATCTAACCAGAAACTTCAACTGAAGAACTCCGGTTTTCAAAAAGAATCAAATCAAACGAAGCAACGAAACTCAAACCGCGAAAGAAACAAGATCCATTTACTAATCTGGACTAAAGTCAAATTTTACAGTACAAAAATCTTGTTCAAGTTATTTAAACAGAAAGAGGGCTTCGAGACGAAGATCTAGGCGTCCGAATCGCCTGATTCCGATAAACGAGCGAAAAGATAAACTAAAACGAAAATCAGGGCAGAAATCGCGATCGAAAATAATCACGGAAAAACCCTGGAAAAAGAAAAACTGAAGAACAGGCTAACAAACGAACGTTCACTGTCTGTGGCTAACGGGTGAACACCATTCGTTAAAACGAACGTACCGACGAAGTCCGTTTTTTAGCTAAACCAGAAAAAATAAAACTGACCTATATAAAAAAACCCTAGGGTTTTCAAATGAAAACCATTCGGTTTTCTTTCGAAAACCGGCGGCGGCGGGGTCGGCGGCGGGAGGTGGCGGCTCCGGCGATTGGCGGCGGTGGCGATGGGTGGCGGGGTCTGCAGCGAGGCGACGACGGGTGGCGGCGGGGCGACGGGGCGGCGGCGTTTGTGGCACGAGGCAGCGGTGGCGAACTCGCGGCGACGGCGGTAGCGGCGCGGCGCGTGGATCGAGGTGGGGCGGCGGCTAGGGTTTCGGGGGTGGCGGGCTGGCGGCGGCGGCTTATAAGGGCCTGGCCGGGTCGGAGTCCTAGCCGGACACGACCCGGTTAGGTGGGTTGACTTTTGTTTTTAAATATTTCGATGCGCAGAAAAACAAATAAAAGAAATACTAAACGGAGTCCAAAAATTCTGAAATAAATTTTCCCCGTCCTCTAAAAATATAGCGGACAAGATGAACATTTATTTGGACCTCTAATGCAATTTTGAAAAACACATTTTTCCTAATTCAAATAAAAATAGCGATAAAACTCCAAATAAAATTCTTATTTGATTTTAATATTTTCCTTCAATATTTCTTTGTTTTGGAGAAGTCATTTTATCCCCTCTCTTTTATTTTTATATAAGAAATATTCGAAGAGAAAATAATTAAAACCAAATGATCGTCTTTTCAAAATTTGAGAAAACTCAAATATGAAATTAGCGAAATCACCAACTCTCTCCGTGGGTCCTTGAGTTGCATAGAATTTCTAGGATAAACCAAAAATGCAATAAAATATGATATGCAATGATGATCTAATGTATAACATTCGAAATTGAAAATTTGGGATGTTACAAACCTACCCCCCTTAAGATGAATCTCGCCCTCGAGATTCGGGTTGGATAGAAAATAGGTGTGGGTGGTCCTTCAGTAGGTCTTCCTCTCGTTCCTAGGTGGCTTCATCCTCGGTATGGTGGCTCCACTGAACTTTGCAGAACTTGATAACCTTGCTGCGTGTGACTCGGCTGGCAAACTCGAGAATCTTCACTGGTTTCTCCTCGTAGGTCAAATCGCTATCCAACTGAATCGCTTCTAGTGGCACTGTATCTCTCAGAGGAATATCGGCCATCTCTGCGTGGCACTTCTTCAACTAGGAAACGTGGAACACATCGTGAACTCTTGACAATCCTTCTGGCAATTCCAACTTGTAAGCAACTTCTCCCATACGCTCCAAAACTTTGTATGGTCCCACAAAACGTGGCGCTAACTTTCCCTTAACTCCAAAATGCTTAACTCCTCGAAGTGGGGACACACGAAGATACACTCTGTCTCCGACTTCGTAAACTGTCTCTAGAATCCGCATAGCTCTTCTGCCTGCACTGGGCTACCTTGAGTCTATCACGAATCAGCTTAACCTTCTATTTAGACTCCTTAATCAAATCTGGTCCAAACAACTAACGGTCTCCAACTTCATCCCATAGCAACGGTGTCCCGCACCTCCTTCCGTACAAAGCTTCGAAAGGGGCCATCTTGAAACTGGCTTGATAACTATTGTTGTAAGAGAACTCTGCATATGGCAAATTGTCGTCCCAACTAGATCCATAATCTAGCGCACAAGCTCTCAACATGTCCTCCAGAATCTGATTGACTCTCTCGGTCTGTCCATCTATCTGTGGATGAAAGGCTATACTGAACTCTAGCCTGGTACCCAAAGTCTCATGCAACTGATTCCAAAACTTTGAGATAAACTGGGTTCCTCTATCTAATACAATGGTCCTTGGAACTCCACGCAGACATACGATCCTGGTCATGTATATCTTTGCCAACTTAGCACTGGTGTAAGTGGTCTTCACGGGGATGAAATGAGCTACCTTCGTCAACCGATCGACTACAACCCATATTGAGTCCTAGCCTGAGAGAGCCCTGGGCAATCCCGTGATAAAATCCATGCCTAGCTTATCCCACTTCCATTCGGGTATCGGCAATCGCTGTAACAATCCAGCTGGCTTCTGATGCTCTGCCTTCACTGGCTTCTGATGCTCGGCCTTCACTTTCTGACATACATCACAAACTGCTACATACTCCGCAATATCCTTCTTCATTTCAGTCCACCAAAAACTGTCCTTCAAATCCAGATACATTATGATATTTCCTAGGTGAATCAAATACGGCAAATCATGGGCCTCCTGCAGAATCAACTTTCCTGATCTTGAGGTCATTAGGCACATATACGCGATCCTCAAACCATATGGTATCGTGCTCATCCTCATGAAATCCTTTAGCCTTTCCTTTGTTCATCCTTTCCTTTATCTCGGCAATCTCTTTGTCAGTCTTCTGAGCTTCCTTGATCATATCCATCAAAGTAGACTGAATTTCCAATGCTGCTACATAACCTCTCGGAACTATTTCCAAACATAGCTCGCGATGATCCTCGGCTAACTCCTTGGGTAATCCTCCGGTCATGAGTGTATTGACATGGCTCTTGCGACTCAATGCATCGGCTACTACCTTAGCCTTGCCAGGATGTTAGTGCAACCTCATATCATAATCCTTAATGAGCTCCAACCATCTCCTCTGCCTGAGATTTAACTCCTTCTGCGTGAAGATATACTTCAAACTCTTGTGATCTGTGTATACCTCACAATGATTTTCCATGAGAAAATGTCTCCATGTCTTCAACGCATGCACTACGACTGCTAACTCCAAATCATTTGTAGCATAATTCAACTCATGGGGTTTAAGCTGTCGTGAGGCATATGAAACATCTCTTCCCTCCTGCATAAGCACTGCTCCAAGTCCTCGACGAGAAGCGTTGTAATACACTCGATAATCCTTGCGTTGATCTGGAAGAATCAACACTGGGGCTGTAACCAAACGTTTCTTCAACTCTTGAAAATTGGCCTCACATTCCTCAGTCCATTTGAACTTGGTGTCCTTCTTCAACAACTCCGTCATGGGCTTTGCAATCTTAGAGAAATTCTCAATGAACCTCCTGTAGTATCCCGCGAGTCCAAGAAAACTCCGGATCTCTCCAACTGACGTGGGTGATTCCCAATTTGTCACTGTGACAACCTTGGTGGGGTCTACTGCTATTCCTTCTCCGGATATAACAAGTCCGAGGAATCCAACTTCCTTCAACCAAAACTCACACTTGCTGAACTTGGCATATAACTGATGTTCTCGGAGCTTCCCAAGTACCAAACGCAAATGCTCCTTGTGCTCCTCTTCATTCTTCGAGTAGACCAACATATCATCAATGAACACCATGATGAACTTATCCAAAAACTCCATAAATACTTTCTTCATCATGTTCATGAAATAGGCAGGCGCGTTAGTCAGCCCAAATGACATAACGGTATACTCATATAGCCCGTACCTTGTGGTAAAAGCTGTCTTAGGTATATCCTGCTCTCGAATCTTCAGCTGATGGTATCCTGATCGCAGATCGATCTTGGAGAATACTTTAGCTCCTTGCAACTGGTCAAACAATTCATTGATCATCGACAGCGGGTACTTGTTCTTGATCGTCACTTCATTCAATCCACGGTAATCAACAACCATCCTCAACGATCCATCCTTCTTCTCCACTAGAAGCACTGGCGATCCCCAAGGTGACGCACTTGGGCGAATGTAGCCTTTATCCAGCTCCTTAATCTGCTTCTTAATTTCTTCCAAATCCTTTGCGGGCATCCGATATGGTCTCTTAGATATTGGCCCTGTGCCTGGCAAAAGCTCAATCAAAAACTCAATGTCTCTATCCGGTGGCATGCCTGGCAACTCCTTTGGAAATACATCAGGGAAATCCTTCACCACTGGTACTTCCTCCTGTACATCTCCTGATAAGGAATTCACTTGAGTCCTCTTCGGCACATGCCGGGATACATACTTAATCCTTCTTCCTTCTAGGGTAGTGAGCAAAATCGACTTACTGGCGCAGTCAATGTTCCCTCCATACTTCGATAACCAATCCATGCCTAATATTACATCCAGTCCTTGTGACTCCAATACTATTAGGTCTGAGGGAAACACATAGTTACCAATCCTTAATGGTAACCGATCACACCATAGGCTAGCCATATACTCTGCTCCTGACGAGGTTACTAACATGGGTGACCTAAGGGCTTGGGTCGGTAGGTTAAACTTATCCACAAATCCCCTTGATATGTATGAATGCGATGCACCAGTATCAAAAAGAACGATTGCAGTAAATGACTTAACCAAAAACTTACCTATTACTGCATCTAGCTGCGCTTCAACCTCCTCCACGCTAACGTGGTTCACTTGTCCCCTGTTGAAAGGGTTGGGCTTCTTCCCAGAGCTTCCATTGCCATTTCCATTCTTTGCTTTAGAATACTCCGTGGCGTAATGTCCATTCTTCCCGCACTTGAAACAAGTAATGTGACTTAGATCGTTCTTGGCGGGCGTTGCTGGGTTGGAACGGTTCTGGCCGTTGCTTCCTCCATTCCCATTTCCATTCTTGGGGCCACTATGGTTATGTGAACTCCCTCCATTGGAATTATGGCCCCCATGGTTATGGTGAAGGCGTCTGAGGGAGTCCTGGATTAGGGGGTATCCGGCAGCCGGACTATATACTTTGTCCGAACTGTTGGAGCGTGAAGATACAAGACTCAAGACTCCGTCCCGTGTCCGGATGGGACTCTCCTTTGCGTGGAAGACAAGCTTGGCGATCCGGATATTATATTTCCTTCTTTGTAACCGACTCCATGTAAACCCTAGCCCTCTCCAGTGTCTATATAAACCGGAGAGGTTGGTCCTTAGAGGGACGATCACAATCATAATCGTCATAGGCTAGCTTCTAGGGTTTAGCCTCTACGATCTCGTGGTAGATCAACTCTTGTACTACTCATATCATCAATATCAATCAAGCAGGAAGTAGGGTTTTACCTCCATCGAGAGGGCCCGAACCTGGGTAAACATTGTGTCCCTTGTCTCTTGTTACCATTAGCCTAAGACGCACAGATCGGGACCCCCTACCCGAGATCCGCCGGTTTTGACACTGACATTGGTGCTTTCATTGAGAGTTCCTCTGTGTCATCGCTATAAGGCTTGATGGCTCCTTCAATCGTTAACAACACGGTCCAGGGTGAGGCTTTTCTCCCTGGACAGATCTTCGTGTTCGGCAGCTTCACACTGCGGGCCAATTCGCTTGGCCAACTGGAGCAGATCGACAGCTACGCCCCTGGCCACCAGGTCAGGTTCGGAAACCTCAACTACACGGCAGATATCTGCGGAGACTCGATCTTCAACGGATTCGGGCCTGTGCCAGGAGCGCCGGACAGTCACGATGAGCACGGCTTAGACCTGCTGTCGGACAATGCTCGGGATATTACCCCTGCAATAGCCCCGGCCCTAAATCTAGAGCGGACTGCGTTGCCCAAGGACGGGTGGATGGACCCCGCCCCGCAGGCTGCACACTCATCGGCGGTAGAGCCGAACACATGCCTCACTCCTAAAGAAGCCTGTGACACCGGACCCCCGGACTCGTATCCAGCTGTAGGTTCCAGTCCGCGCGCTCCCGAGCCCGCCAAACTTGGTTGGGCTCCAGTAATGGAGTTCACCGCCGCGGATATCTTCCAGGACTCGCCCCTTGGCGACGTGCTGAACTCGTTAAAGTCTCTCTCTCTTTGTCAGCAGACTCATGGTCGAACTATGCCCGGCTAGAGTGGAAAGCAGACGACGAAGGAATTCGTTGCCCACCCACCACCCACTTCATTGCCACTGTCGACGATGTATCAGACGTGCTTGACTTCGACTCCGAAGACATCGATGGTATGGATGACGATGCAGGAGAAGATTCAGAATCACTGGGGCGCTGGACTACCACCTCGTCATACGATATATACATGGTGGATATGCCTAAGGAGGACGACGTCGACAATCCGGAAGATAAAACTCTCGGGTAAAAGCCAAAATGACGGTGCAGACGCTCCAAGTCCAGCAACAGTAAAAATAGCGATAAGAGAACCAGAAAGATCGACACCCCAGTCAACTCCGAAGGCAACAACGACCATATGGACCCAGCAATGGAGCAGGATGAGCCAGGTCACGCCGAACACAGCTCGGAGCAGACGCCCGATCACAATGATCCCGAGGGACGAATTAATCAAACCGCCCCGGGACAAGAACACAGTCTGGATGACGATCATCATCCCGGAAACACGCTTGGAATGAGATAACCTCCACAGAAGGCTTATGGCCACTGCGAGAAGTCTAAAGAAGCAGAAGCAACGGCTAAAGGCCGCATAGGAAACACTCAATCGCAGATGGAATAAAGTGCTAGACACTAAAGAAAAGTACGGCGATGATCGCCATACAAAGAGCTACCCAAAATGCAAGTTGCTGCCAGAATTCGACGACGAGGCCGTTCCACCAAAGAATAACACGGCCAGGAGGCCGGACAAACCACTTCATAACCGCAACAGAGCAGCTACCGACGCTGCACATGATTTACGCGAGCCCCTGGATAAGAAAGCCGGCGCAGCCAGGTCCATCTATGGATCTAAAGGACACACCCCGGCTGTAACACCCCGGATACAACTTTCCATATTCGTAACTCCGACTCTTGCCTTTTCCGGAGATGCTATATGATACTTCCTTCGTGGTTGGGTTTTTGTCGTTTGTTTTGCATTTTGTTCTTGTCTTGCATCTCGTCTCATAGCATCATGCGCATTGCATCGACATTGTTTTCATAAAACTTGCATCCGTTCGTGTTCCGCCGGTTCTCTCCGTTGTCCGTTCAGAGTCCAGACCACACTTGCACGCGCCCGTGGCACCTCCGAAATATTATTTTATAAGTGGCATAAAAATGTTCTCGGAATGGGTTGCAACTTGTCGTGCAGTCTTATTATAGTGTAGACAGAGCGCCTGCCAAGTTTCATCGCATTCGGAGTTTGTTTGACTGCCCAACCGTTAAATATATAACCGCGATATAGTCGGTATATTCGTCGGGTGTTTTCGGTCTCCGAAAACCCGTGCCGGGCTGCTATCTCATCTCTCACCTTAGTCCAGACCCTCTCGTCACAGCCCACCTAACCCCCCCTCCGCTCTGGACTATCCGATCGAGATCAAACGGCTCCGAAACGGCCTCAAACCCCCTAACCCTAGCCCCCCTACTATATATAGATGTCTCCCCTACAAATTTTGGCCTTCCCCTTCCTTCCACCTTGTTTTCCGCGCAGCCCAATCACCAGCACCACCGCCACCTCCATATTCGCACCCCCCAGCCTCCTCTCGCCACTTGGCGCCACCGCACGGGCCAGCGCCGCCATCCCCGCTGCCTGGAGCCACTCAAGCCCCGCCACGTCGCCTCCCCTGTATCCCCACTTCCCCGCGGCCCTGCCAGGCCCATTTGGGCCCCGCCGAAGCCCGCCCGAGCCCGTTTGCCGCTCGAGCGCCCTGGGAGCCACTGGCTCCCTCCTCCCGCTCGATCCCGAGCCGGATCGAGACCGCCGCCTCACGCCTCCCGCCGGCGACCCGGCAGCCCCGCCGGAGCCAGCAGGTCAGCGCCGTCCCGCCCCGCTCTCCTCCTTCCCTCTCCTTCCTGTCCTTCTTCCTCCTCGCCCTCTCATCATCTCTCTCTCCCTCGCAGGGCACCGCCGTCGCCCGGGATGCCAAGCACCGTCGCCGGAGCCGAGCCTCGCCGCCGTGTAGATCGTCGCCCCGGCCTCCTTTTCACCTGATCCGGTCGAGGACCACCGGATCCGGCCACCTGCGGCCCCGTCCCGGCCTCCCCGCGCCTGCCCTCGCCGGAGATGGCCCCGCTCCGCCGCCGCGCCCTGCATTGCCCCGATCCGGTCTCCCCTCCTCGCCGTTGACCGCGTGGGCCACGGCCTCGTCCGGCCCAGCCCGCCTCCAAGCCGACCGGGCCTTGGCCCAGGGTGAGCAGCCCCGCCCCCTCTCCTGTGCACTTGTGGGCTGACTAGATTCGGCCCGTTGCTATTTTTTTTCCTGTCCAGTGACTTTAACATTATCCGGTGAATTACAGTTTTGCAGAAAACCCCCTATTGTTCATGCATATAATAACTCCTCAACCGTGCATCATATTAAAATGATTTCAACATGTAAAATGCTCAGAAAATTGTGTAGATTAATAATATGCCACTTTCATCTATGTTAAAAATGTTTAACATGCTGTTTGTGTTTATTTTGCATAATGCCATGCTAAAATGATTTAATTCATAACTAAATAACCGCAACTCGGTTTTAAATAAACTTTATATGTAAATGGGGTGAAAAAATGCTTAGTTTAACATGGTCCACTTTATTTTCCTGTTTAACAACTCTAAAATTATGTAATAGGCAGAACAGTACCAAAACTAGAATATGGACATGAGGATTTATCGGAATTGTTGTTTGTTATTTCCGGCCTCATTTAAACTTGCCTAGATAGGTAGTTTCATTATGTTTCACCCCCTTGCCATGCTAATAACATTTAATATTGTTGGGTACATAACCGAGATCAAACTAAATAATTGATGTGGTGTTTTGCATTTTGAGCTCCACTTAATTTGTAGGATTGTTTGTGCAGTTTGCCATGCCATGCCTTATTAAATCGGACATGCATCATACTTGATTGTGCATCATGCCATGATTATGCTTGTGCATTTACCATGTTGTTTGTTTCTTTCCGGTGTTGCTTCTTAGTTCCGGTAATGTTGTGATTGTGAGGATTCGTTCGACTACTCCCGTTCGTCTTCTTCATGGACTCGTTCTTCTTCCTAGCGGGATTTCAGGCAAGATGACCGCTACCCTGGATCTCACTACTATCATTGCTATGCTAGTTGCTTCGTTCTATCGCTTTGCTGCGCTACCTATCATCTGTTTGTCGAGCCATCCCATGTTGCCATGAACCTCTAACCCTTGACACCTTTCCTATGCAAACCGTTGTTTGGCTATGTTACCGCTTTGCTCAGCCCCTCTTATAGCGTTGCTAGTTGCAGGTGAAGTTGAAGATTGCTCCATGGTGGACAGGATTATGTTGGGATATCACAATATCTCTTATATTATTAATGCATCTATATATTTGGTAAAGGGTGGAAGGCTCGGCCTTATGCCTGGTGTTTTTGTTCCACTCTTGCCGCCCTAGTTTCCGTCATACCGGTGTTATGTTCCCGGATTTTGCGTTCCTTATGTGGTCGGGTGATTTATGGGACCCCCTCGACAGTTTGCTTTGAATAAAACACCTCCAACAAGGCCCAACATTGGTTTTACCATTTGCCTCACCACCACCTATATTTCCCTTGGGAGTAATTAACCCAAGGGTCATCTTTATTACAGCCCCCCCGGGCCAATGCTTGTCTAAGTGTTGGTCCGAACCAGAGCCACTTGCAGCGCCACCTCGGGGAAACTCGAGGGCTGGTTTTAGTTGTACATAGTGTTCATCCGGTGTTGCCCTGAGAACGAGATATGTGCAGCTCCTATCGGGATTGTCGGCGCATCGGGCGGTCTTGCTGGTCTTGTTTTACCATTGTCGAAATGTCTTGTAAACCGGGATTCCGAGTCTGATCGGGTCTTCCTGGGAGAAGGTCTACTCCTTCGTTGATCATGAGAGCTTGTCATGGGCTAAGTTGGGACACCCCTGCAGGGTATAATCTTTCGAAAGCCGTGCCCGCGGTTATAGGCAGATGGGAATTTGTTAATGTCCGGTTGTAGATAACTTGACACCCGATCCGAATTAAAACGCATCAACCGTGTGTGTAGCCGTGATGGTCTCTTCTCGGCGGAGTCCGGGAAGTGAACACGGTTTATGGGTTATGTTTGACGTAAGTAGGAGTTCAGGATCACTTCTTGATCATTGCTAGTTCACGACCGTTCCGCTTGCTCTCTTCTCGCTCTTATTTGCGTATGTTAGCCACCATATCATGCTTAGTCGCTGCTGCAGCCTCACCACTTTACCCCTTCCTTTCCCTTTAAGCTTTGCTAGTCTTGATACCCATGGTAATGGGATTGCTGAGTCCTCGTGGCTCACAGATTACTACAACAACAGTTGCAGGTACAGGTTTATGCGATGATCATGACGCGAGAGCGATGCTTGCTTGCGTTGAGTTCTTCTTCTGCTTCTTCGATCAGGGGATAGGTTCCAGGTCAGCAGCCTGGGCTAGCAGGGTGGATGTCGTTTGAGTTTCTGTTTGTGTTTCATCCGTAGTCGGATGTTGCTCTCATGTATTGTGATGTTGTATTCGTGTGGCATTGTATGCCTCTTGTATGTATCCCCATCTATTATGTAATGTTGATGTAATGATATCCACCTTGCAAAGCGTTTCAATATGCGGTTCTATCCTTGGTGGGACCTTTGAGTCTCTTTAGGATAGTATCGCATATTGGGCGTGACAAGTTGGTATCAGAGCCTCGACCGACCATAGGAGCCCCTTGATTGTTGGCTGTTTTTGAGTCTAGAAGAAAACTATTTTTGAGTCTTAGGATTATATATATATCGGAGAGTAGGATTCTTTTTACTCCTCAGCCCCTTCGTTGCTCTGGTGAGGTCTCCTGACGTAGATGTTTTGTCTTTCCTCTCCTCAAATTTCACTAAATTTTTTTTAGGATCACGCGGGTATCTTGGAATCGTTCCGATGGTTTTGTGACGAGAACATTGTTCTTGGTGCCTCCTGTCTATTTATGTGGCTTTGACCCGGGGAGTTGAGCTCCGAGGTGTTATAGTCACAATTTTATCGTTGCAGTTCTGGAATACCTGAGTTTTGCCGACATCGAAAATCTCTTTTATGCAGTTGTTGGTGAGATAACCTCGACGTCACCCAGTACTGGGGAGTTTGAGAGTATTGCCATAACTCGTATAACGGATGCTTTTTGAAGATTGAGGTACACGATTTCCGGAGTTTTCTTGGTTATGTGTTGACGGATGGATACAGCTGGATGTAGGAATTGTTAGTTTGGGTGAGATATATTGCTTCCCCTGTATCCCCAATACCAGATTGCATAACCAGAAAGTTTCAGGATTTTTATAGGTGGGAATTCAAGTAGCTCCTAGAATATCTTTTCGACAGATGCATGATATGAGATTGGGGTTTGACGTCTAGTGGTCCGCCTTTCCACGGTCGTTTTTACAGTGGTCTCGTTGTGTCTTAAAGAACCCTTGGCTATGCTGGTTCGGGGACACTTCGTATGTCATGTGCACTGCCTTGTACATGATGGTGCTGTACAATCGAGCCCGTGTGGGCCCCACCACGAAAACTTCGGACGAAATCTCTATCATATGTTTGTTCCGGCTTATTTCTGCAAGCCAATCCTTTGTTTTGTTTTATTTGTGGTATTCGAGTTGCTTCAAAGTCAAGTGTTGAATCCATACCTTTCCTAAATGGTGTTCTCATATTTCTATGGGAGTGCTAATCCTTCTTGATCATTGAGGTTGTCATGTTAATTCTTTTCCAACCGGCGTGCTTCTCTTCAAGTGGATCCGATCATTTTCAACATCCGCAAGATCAATTCTAAGTTTTCTCAATGGTATCCGTTTCATTCCTCCCAAGTTGTCTTTGTTTTCCCGCCCTCCCACCCTTTTTCTGCAAGGACTCATATATGTTAATCAAGTATCCATTTATTCATGTGAAGTCTATTCACTCTTTTCAATCAATGTTTTGATCCGGTGATCCCTCGTGAAGATGCTCACAAGCTTCAAGTTCATCATTCTTCATTCTCGTATTCTTCTCCGGTGGATTAATTTCAAGCTTTCAGTGTTGATCATATTCTTTTCCTCGTGTCAAATGCTTTTTCATACCAGTGCACCTCTTAATCTTTCACTTCTCGCTATTCATTTGTTTTGGAGTGCTGAAGATATCTCACAAGACTTGTGTTTCCATTCTCAATACGTTCAATATATTTTGAGGTTGTTATCTCATTCAAGTAATTTAATTCAACTGGTGCAATCCCCCTTTCAATCATTGTTCAACGGTGTATCTTTTAGTGGGCCCTAACCCACAGGTCTTTTTCCAGGATCTTACCTGACTCTTCTAATTTTCCCGGAGCCATTCCCAAAGTCTTTCAAAGTTTGACGTAAGAATGAATTATCATCAGTCATATGTCTTTCTCCAAGATCTTTCAAACTCTTTTCATCGTTGGCTCAACCCCCTTCGCTTTTCATTCTCCCAGAGTATCTCAACAATTCATGGTGGTTCTCATCATCATTCTCAACATGTGAAGACCGAAGAAGAGTTCCTCTTAAATCCTTACCCGTTCTTCCAAAGATTTGTAGTTCAAGCTTGATGCTATCCTCTCATAATTGTTTTCGATTGTGAGAATTCTTTTCAACCATCTGATGCATTTCAGGAGTCGCTTCCTTTCTTGATAATCCATATGCCATCATTTCTGAATATTACTCATTCTCAACCTTCAACTTTTGTTCTCCAAATCTTACCAATGGATCATTCAAGTATTCTCTAATAAGCTCATGATATCTTCGTTCACTTGTATCTAAATCCCCTCAAGTATCTTCATTCTTCTCGGTGAATTGTGCCTTTGCTACTTTCATTTTCAATTCTTACGGTGGTTCGTTCAGGATTTCTGTTCCTCCGTTATGATATCAAATATTTGTTGTTTCCAAATCCCACCGGTGGTTCCATCAATACCTTCTCAAGTTTGCGCTATATCCCTCTTAATCCTTTCTACAAGAATAAGTAGTATGCCAAATCCGTTGCTTGTCATCAATTAAATTTGAAGAAGGATAAGCATACAATAAATCTTATTCTTATTTCCTCGAGGTGATTCAATTCTTTTCTTCCGAAGATTGTTCATGATGAAGTAATTCTCGGTTCTAGTGTTCATCTTTTCTTTCCGGAGTTCCAAGTTTTCTCGGTTATATCATCGCAAAGCTCCATCTAAATCATTGCAAGGCTTCACCTTGTGTTTCCAACTTTTCTTTCTTTCTATCATCCTTTCATTACCGGAGTTCTTCATGGAGGCGCTACATGATGGTTCATCAAGGATTCTTTTCATTCTTCAATTGTTCTTCAAGATTTCTCTTGAAGTTATGATCCGTCAAGCTATACTCAAAATTAAACATGGTGCTCAACACATGTTTTGTTTTGAGGAGTTCAAGTACTCTTCTTCTTGCATTCTAAAGTGCAATTCTTTCTACCTTATCATTTGAGGTGGTGTTATGTCATTCTTGATAATTTTGAGTTCGTGTTTCTTGATTAACATGTTCTCAAGAATGAGGTATTTTAAATCCATCAATCTCTTCGTTGGAGTTAGCTCGGTAAAGATTTCACCTAAAGCCTTCCCTAAGGAGTGTTGCTATTTGTGGTGCTTATCAATGATTCAAGTTTTCTCCTATCCTCTCAGCAAAAGCAGTTTTCATCTCTTCTTTGATCTCAAACAAGCAATTGTTATTCGTTAGTGGCAGAATTTCACTTCAAGCGTTGAGATGTTTCCATAAGCCCACTACAAGTTTATTCGTTTCGTTGTTGGTTTTCCAACAACTACGTTCTATTCTTCTTTGCAAGGATGCTTTCCAAGCTGTTTTGTGGTAGAAGTTGGCATTTTCTTCTTCATTCTGTTATTCCGATGATCTATCTTCTATTCCTTCTTTCGGAGGCAATGTGATGTTGCTCTCTTCACCCATCATCTCGTTTTATCAAGATCATGTCATTTTCATGCTTATCCATTGAACCGGCGTGTCGTGTTTTCATTCGAGTTCTCTCATCTTATCAAGTTTTGCCTCCTTCCTCAACCGGAGAGCTGTCTGAAATCTTTCTTACCGCTTGTGCCATTCTTTTAATAGTTTCGGAGGTAGTGTGTTGTTGATCTCATCAAGTATCCTCTCATCTTGTCAAATTCATGTTCAATTCCTTCTATTTTCAGTCGGAGTGCTGTCCAAATTATATCATCATTATTCATTCTTATCTCGTTACAACTGGAGTGGTTCCGAATTCCTTCTTGTCCATTGTACTCGTCATTCATGTCTTTGCAACCTACAAGGTTCTCTAATGTTCCTTGTTCCTCTTTTCTAACGGAGTGTTTTCAACTTTGTTCATCTTCGTTGTTTTCTTTCTTCATTTTGCTCAACCTCTCAAGGTTCATGGTTTCACTCGTTTGTCGAAGAAGCAACTTAGTTTTACCTCTTCTCTTCCTTTTCCTTTTCCCTCCGGTGCCATCCTAGATCTCGGGACGAGATCCTCTCGTAGTGGTGGAGTGTTGTAACGCCCCGGATACAACTTTCCATATTCGTAACTCCGACTCTTGCCTTTTCTGGAGATGCTATATGATACTTCCTTCGTGGTTGGGTTTTTGTCGTTTGTTTTGCATTTTGTTCTTGTCTTGCATCTCGTCTCATAGCATCATGCGCATTGCATCGGCATCGTTTTCATAAAACTTGCATCCGTTCGTGTTCCGCCGGTTCTCTCCGTTGTCCGTTCGGAGTCCAGACCACACTTGCACGCGCCCGCGGCACCTCCGAAATATTATTTTATAAGTGGCATAAAATTTTTCTCGGAATGGGTTGCAACTTGCCGTGCGGTCTTATTATGGTGTAGACAGAGCTCCTGCCAAGTTTCATCGCATTCGGAGTTCATTTGACTGCCCAACCGTTAAATATATAATCGCGATATAGTCGGTATATTCATCGGGTGTTTTCGGTCACCGAAAACCCGTGCCGGACTGCTATCTCTTCTCTCCCCACAGTCCAGACCCTCTCGTCACAGCCCACCTGCAGCCCACCTAACCCCCCCGCTCCGGACTGTCCGATCGAGATCGAACGGCTCCGGAACGGCCTCAAACCCCCTAACCCTAGCCCTCCTACTATATATAGATGTCTCCCCTACCAATTTTGGCCTTCCCCTTCCTTCCACCTTGTTTTCCGTGCAGCCCAATCATCAGCACCGCCGCCACCTCCATTTCTGCACCCCCCCAGCCTCCTCTTGCCACTTGGTGCCACCGCACGGGCCAGCGCCGCCGTCCCCGCTGCCTGGAGCCACTCAAGCCCCACCACGTCGCCTCCCCTGTATCCCCACTTCCCCGCGGCCCTGCCAGGCCCATCTAGGCCCCGCCGAAGCCCGCCCGAGCCTGTTTGCCGCTCGAGCGCCCTGCGAGCCCCTGGCTCCCTCCTCCCGCTCGATCCCGAGCCGGATCGAGACCGCCGCCTCACGCCTCCCGCCGGCGACCCGGCAGCCCCGCCGGAGCCAGCAGGTCAGCGCCGTCCCGCCCCGCTCTCCTCCTTCCCTCTCCTTCCTATCCTTCTTCCTCCTCGCCCTCTCATCTTCTCTCTCTCCCTCGCAGGGCACCGCCGCCGCCCGGGATGCCAAGCGCCGCCGCCGGAGCCGAGCCTCGCTGCCGTGTAGATTGTCGCCCCGGCCTCCTCTTCACCTGATCCGGTCGAGGACCATCGGATCCGGCCACCTGCGGCCCCGTCCCGGCCTCCCCGCGCCTGCCCTCGCCGGAGATGGCCCCTCTCTGCCGCCGCGCCCTGCATCGCCCCGATCCGGTCTCCCCTCCTCGCCGTTGACCGCGTGGGCCACGACCTCGTCCGGCCCAGCCCGCCTCCAAGCCGACCGGGCCTTGGCCCAGGGTGAGCAGCCCCGCCCCCTCTCCTGTGCACTTGTGGGCTGACTAGATTCGGCCCGTTGCTATTTTTTTTCCTGTCCAGTGATTTTAACATTATCCGGTGAATTACAGTTTTGCAGAAAACCCCCTGCTGTTCATGCATATAATAACTCCTCAACCGTGCATCATATTAAAATGATTTCAACATGTAAAATGCTCAGAAAATTGTGTAGATTAATAATATACCACTTTCATCTATGTTAAAAATGTTTAACATGCTGTTTGTGTTTATTTTGCATAATGCCATGCTAAAATGATTTAATTCATAACTAAATAACCGTAGCTCGGTTTTAAATAAACTTTATATGTAAATGGGGTGAAAAAATGCCTAGTTTAACATGGTCCACTTTATTTTCCTGTTTAACAACTCTAAAATTATGTAATAGGCATAACAGTACCAAAACTAGAATATGGACATGAGGATTTATCGGAATTGTTGTTTGTTATTTCCGGCCTCATTTAAACTTGCCTAGATAGGTAGTTTCATTATGTTTCACCCCCTTGCCATGCTAATAACATTTAATATTGTTGGGTACATAACCGAGATCAAACTAAATAATTGATGTGGTGTTTTGCATTTTGAGCTCCACTTAATTTGTAGGATTGTTTGTGCAGTTTGCCATGCCATGCCTTATTAAATCGGACATGCATCATACTTGATTGTGCATCATGCCATGATTATGCTTGTGCATTTACCATGTTGTTTGTTTCTTTCCGGTGTTGCTTCTTAGTTCCGGTAATGTTGTGATTGTGAGGATTCGTTCGACTACTCCCGTTCGTCTTCTTCATGGACTCGTTCTTCTTCCTAGCGGGATTTCAGGCAAGATGACCGCTACCCTGGATCTCACTACTATCATTGCTATGCTAGTTGCTTCGTTCTATCGCTTTGTTGTGCTACCTATCATCTGTTTGTCGAGCCATCCCATGTTGCCATGAACCTCTAACCCTTGACACCTTTCCTATGCAAACCGTTGTTTGGCTATGTTACCGCTTTGCTCAGCCCCTCTTATAGCGTTGCTAGTTGCAGGTGAAGTTGAAGATTGCTCCATGGTGGACAGGATTATGTTGGGATATCACAATATCTCTTATATTATTAATGCATCTATATATTTGGTAAAGGGTGGAAGGCTCGACCTTATGCCTGGTGTTTTTGTTCCACTCTTGCCGCCCTAGTTTTCGTCATACCGGTGTTATGTTCCCGGATTTTGCGTTCCTTACATGGTCGGGTGATTTATGGGACCCCCTCGACAGTTTGCTTTGAATAAAACTCCTCCAGCAAGGCCCAACATTGGTTTTACCATTTGCCTCACCACCACCTATATTTCCCTTGGGAGTAATTAACCCAAGGGTCATCTTTATTACAGCCCCCCCTGGGCCAATGCTTGTCTAAGTGTTGGTCCGAACCAGAGCCACTTGCAGCGCCACCTCGGGGAAACTCGAGGGCTGGTTTTAGTTGTACGTAGTGTTCATCTGGTGTTGCCCTGAGAACGGGATATGTGCAGCTCCTATCGGGATTGCCGGCGCATCGGGCGATCTTGCTGGTCTTGTTTTACCATTGTCGAAATGTCTTGTAAACCGGGATTCCGAGTCTGATCGGGTCTTCCTAGGAGAAGGTCTACTCCTTTGTTGATCATGAGAGCTTGTCATGGGCTAAGTTGGGACACCCCTGCAGGGTATACTCTTTCGAAAGCCGTGCCTACGGTTATAGGCAGATGGGAATTTGTTAATGTCCGGTTGTAGATAACTTGACACCCGATCCGAATTAAAACGCATCAACCGTGTGTGTAGCCGTGATGGTCTCTTCTCGGCGGAGTCCGGGAAGTGAACACGGTTTATGGGTTATGTTTGACGTAAGTAGGAGTTCAGGATCACTTCTTGATCATTACTAGTTGACTACCGTTCCGCTTGCTCTCTTCTCGCTCTTATTTGCGTATGTTAGCCACCATATCATGCTTAGTCGCTGCTGCAGCATCACCACTTTACCCCTCCTTTCCCTTTAAGCTTTGCTAGTCTTGATACCCATGTTAATGGGATTGCTGAGTCCTCGTGTCTCACAGATTACTACAACAACAGTTGTAGGTACAGGTTTATGCGATGATCATGACGCGAGAGCGATGCTTGCTTGCGTTGAGTTCTTCTTCTGCTTCTTCGATCAGGGGATAGGTTCCAGGTCGGCAGCCTAGGCTAGCAGGGTGGATGTCGTTTGAGTTTCTGTTTGTGTCTCATCCGTAGTCGGATGTTGCTCTCATGTATTGTGATGTTGTATTCGTGTGGCATTGTATGCCTCTTGTATGTATCCCCGTCTATTATGTAATGTTGATGTAATGATATCCACCTTGCAAAGCGTTTCAATATGCGGTTCTATCCTTGGTGGGACCTTCGAGTCTCTTTAGGATAGTATCGCATATTGGGTGTGACACCGGCGCAGGACTATGGTCACCAAAATGATCATACCGATTGGATACCAGTTCGGAGTCAACACTGGACACAACAACAGTCGACAGTATGCCACAGCACGTCCAGATACAGAGGGGCTGCTCACCCCCTGTGCTTCACCGAAGAAGTACTGGACCATGAATTTCCACAGGGTTTTAAACCTGTGAACATAGAGGCATACGACAGAACGACAGACCCAGGGGTCTGGATCGAGGATTTTATCCTGCATATACACATGGCTCGTGGGGACGACCTCCATGCCATCAAATACCTTCCCCTCAAGTTGAAGGGGCCAGCTCGACACTGGTTGAAAAGCCTCCCTGAAAATTCAATTGGAAGTTGGGAGGAACTCGAGGACGCTTTCAGGGCCAATTTTCAAGGGACTTATGTCTGGCCTCCGGATGCGGACGATTTAAGTCACATAATCCAACAGCCCGGAGAGTCCGCCCGCAAGCTTTGGAACAGATTCCTCACTAAGAAGAATCAAATTGTCGATTGTCCGGATGCCGAAGCCTTAGCAGCCTTCAAACACAGCATCCGAGATGAGTGGCTCGCCAGACACCTCGGCCAAGAAAAGCCAAGGACAATGGCAGCCTTAACAAGCCTTATGACCCGCTTTTGCACAGGTGAAGATAGCTGGTTGGCCCGTAAAGGCACCAGTGACCCAAGTACATCCGAAATCAGGGATGGCAACGGGAAGCCACGGCACAATAAAAACAAAAGGCAAAACAAGGAAGAGAGTCCGGACAACACAACAGTCAACGCCGGATTCAGGGGCTCTCGACCCGGTCAAAAGAAGCCATTTAAAGGCAGCAAGGAGGGACCGTCCGGCCTAAACAAAGTCCTGGATAGACTGTGCCAAATTCATGGCACCCCCGACAAACCTGCGAACCACACTCACAGAGAGTGCCGGGTCTTCAAGTAGGCCGGCAAATTAAACGCCGAACACAAGGGAAGGGGAACACCAAGTGGAGACGAGGATGAACCTCGCCAGCGGAACACTGGGGGGCAGAAAAAATTCCCACCAGAGGTAAAAACAGTAAACATGATCCACGCGACTCACACACCCATGAAAAGGTGCGAACGCACACTCAGAGACGCATACGATGTAAGGCCTGTCGCCCCCAAACTTAATCACTGGTCAGCCTGCCCGATCACCTTCGATCACAGGGACTGCCCGACTCGTATGCGGCACGGAGGATCAGCTGCCTTGGTGCTCGACCCAATAATCAACGGATACCATCTCACTCGCGTCCTCATGGACGGCGACAACAGTCTCTGTTTAATATACCAGGACACTGTCTGCAGGATGGGGATAGACCCATCCAGAATTAGACAAAGCAACACCGCCTTTGAAGGGGTGATACCAGGCGTTGAAGCCCACGACAGGGGCTCCGTCATACTGGAGGTAACATTCGGTTCCCCCGGCAACTCCAGAAGGGAAGAACTACTCTTCACCATCGCCGCCCTCCAAAGGGGCTATCACGCATTGCTCGGGAGAACGACATTCGCCCGCTTCAACGTAGTACCACATTACGCCTACCTCACACTCAAGATGCCTGGTCCACGCGGCGTCATCACCATTAACGGAAACACAGAGCGCTCCTCACGCGCGGAGGAATACGCGACGGTTCTAGCAGCCAGACTCTAAGCGGCCTCCAATACCAGAAAGCATGGCTGGTCGTTAAGACCATGGACACGGCTAGACGAGTCCGGCAGCCCGAATAAACCTGAGCTAGGGCACCATGTACGTAATACTATAGAGGACACCAGGGGCTATAGATATTTAATACAGCCCCACTGTTGGCTTGACCTTATTAACAGGCCAATGTCTTACACTTTTACTATCCATCGCACGCTTATGTTATACTCTCCTACATGAGTTTTTTCTTTTTCACAGACACAATTCGCGCGATGCCCTTCCAGGAAACGGCACAACGGAGACAAAGGTGCAGACGTGTAGCAGGGCCCCGCTTAAAGGTTTCTCTTTAGATTATGCCCCTGTGTAAACCTTTTTATTGTCTCTTGTTGTTTCCACATCCCATGGGTACTATACCCACAGAGGGTACTGCCGTTATTGGCATTTCGCCACGACAGACTAATGCACGTACCTGGAACTACATGGTTCATAATGAAAGGGCATTCTTCAGCCCATTTTATATTGCAAAGTCCGAATACCTTCGGGAGTGTTCGGCGTCACGAGTTTGGCCTTATATGCATCAGCTCCGAATCATGTCTTTGGTCAAATGTTGGGTTTGCCCGGCTCCTGGGTTTTCCACCTTACGTTCTGTTCTTATCGGCTAAGGCGGCCAAAGGAGAACTACTGCAATTGTGCCCTGGTTATTCCGGACGAGCACCTCAGTAGAGAAAGCCGAAAACTGACTGTCATGATGCAGCGAGAGACTGTTCAACCACTCGAAGACTTACCGGAATCTTTAGGATTCCTCCGCATTAACGAAGGACCGTTCCCCGGTCATGTACACACGCGCCCGTATTCGGATGTACGCGAAGGTACCAGGGGCTACATAGTAGCCCCACCGTCAAACTCCTATGGCTAAGTGAAAGTGTTACAGCTATATAGTCCAGTTGCCTAGTTCGACGTGCGATCACCTCCTTAACGGACCAAGACGTTGGATCAAGTGTGATTACGCATATTTTTCGCAAACACCCCCGCATTGTATGCATGGAGGCTGAAGCCAACGACTGTTAACTTTCAGATTACACATATACATAAAAACGGCCGCACATGAGGCACAATTAATACTTTTGGGCACAAAGTATAAATATAGCCTCATAATCAAAATAACATTGTTTTTACAATGACACGATTTGTCATTCGAACATGACATTTTTCGAGCACAAAGCCTCTATTAACTGAGCACCTTCCGTTACCGCTCCAAGTAGTGCTTGGCCGGATCCTGGCCTCCCGCCGGATTCTGGGTCGCAACGATGGTGGCCTCCATATTTGTCCAATATGCTTTAACGCGGGCAAGAGCCATTCGTGCACCCTCTATGCACGCCGACCTTCTCATGGCATCGATTTGTGATACGACACCAAGGAATTGTTGCACTAAACCAAAATAACTGTCCGACTTTGGCTCCTTCGGCCAAAGATGGTCTATTACAGACCACATCGCAAGACCGGACAGCCTATGAAGCTCAGCCACATCAGCCATCTTCTCACTCAACAGCAATGGGCGCGCGGGAGCATTGAATTGTGACCAGAACAGCTTCTCCACTTCTTTATCACCTTGATCCTCGAAAAACTTGGCTGCATCAGCTGCACTGTTCGCCAAGTCCGCATACGCGTCTGCAGGACTCCAGCGTCGATCTAGGGGAGCATACTTCGGATCCAAAAGCTTCATCCGCAACAAGTAGGGGTTCCTAGCCGCGATTTTCCCGGCCTGTCGAAGCTCCTCCCGCACATCCCTGATTTCGGTCCGCATCTCCTTGGACGCATTAAGTGCCTTGTTCAGGTCAGCCGAATTAACCTGATTCTCCTTTTCAAGGAGCTCATACCGGTCGGCGGCATTTTTCAACTCCACAGCCATTTCGGCTATCTTTTCTTCGCTTCGGCGATGAGCAGCCTGTTCGGCTCTCAAATCTTCGGCCGCCTTTAGGGCAGCCGCATTGCTAGCCCGAGCTTGTTCCTTGTCCTGGGCAAGTTCTGCCCTCAGGGCTTCCACGGCAGCAGCACCGTCTGCAGTCCAAGCATGTCGCATTAATATTATGCCCCTCTCAAATTTTCCTACACAACATAATAAGGAAAGCAGAGCACATACCTTGTGACTCGTTCAGTCGCTCGTTCACCAGCATGATATCGGCATCAATAGCTCCAATCTGCCTCCTTAGTTCGGCAACTTCAACGGACTGGTCGGCTGCCGGATCCTTAGACACCTGCGCATATATACAGCGCAATCATTACTTACACATTATGATCCTCCGTTTGCTGCCTAGGGCGGGCAACCAGAGTCTCAGGGGCTACTATCCATATGGAGCACACCTAGCGCGTGCCTCAGAGCCAAAAAATTATGTATTTTTCATTACATACCTCAAAGCCTCTGAGCAGGCTCGTAAATGCTTCATTCAAACCGCTTGTGGCGGATGAAATCTTCTTGAGCACCATGCTCATTGAGCGGTGCTCCTCCGAGAGTGCAACTCGCTCCAGAAGGCCCATCAGTATGTACGGCCGGACACTATGCCGGACGCTTCTCATCACCCCCCGTGGGAGACGAACGCTCCGGGCTTAGGGCGGCTGAAGGATTAGCTTCTGACTTCGGCAGATCCGGACTCCTCCATGATGACACCTCGGGGTCGCCCGCCTCATGAGGCGGAGAGGTTGGTGGGGTCTCACTCTCCATCATCTCCAGAGGGAGATCCCCCGAAGACGAACTCTGTCGAGAAGAGCTGCTAGCCAGACTGCAAAAAATGAATCCTGGTTATTGTTCTCGGAGAAATGCAGTACCTTCGAATTTACGATTAACTCACAGCTCGGTTGAGGGCTGGCCCGTCGGCGGGCATGACGCGGTAAGGGCTCCTTTCGTGGCAGGGCCCCCTGGTGACGCTTTCTTCCCTTGCTTGGGCACCTCCGTATCCAAGTCTTCGTAGGCGGCCCTCTTCTTCCCGCGCGGGGAGGAGGCTTTAGACTCCCCTCCCCGACTATCCTCCTTAGGGGAGGTAGCAATTCCCCCAGTTTGGATGCGCAGTGTGTGAAGTTCGGCTTCTCTGTTCTTCCCTTCGTCTTTCCCTGAGGGCATTTTTCTAAGCACCCGACCAAGCATCTTGGCTATGGTAGGACTAGGCGAGCCTTCGAGAAGTGGCGCTGGACACCTGATTCTCTCCGCCTTGCTGAGCCATTCCTGGCCATGGAGGATTTTTAGAATAATGATTATGATAAATATAAACGAAGTGTTCGGTTTCGGGGTTACTTACTTGGGTATCTGGGCGATTGCAACTTAGGCCCGCATCCTCGGTGGTGTCCGGACACTTTACTTGTGGTCCAAAGAATAATTTACACATCCCTTCGAGCGTCAGGCCGAAGAAGTGCAGAATAGTCCGTGGACCCTCTGGATTGAACTCCCACATCCGGAGAGGCCGGCGTTTGCATGACAACATCCGTCGGATTAGCATTACCTGAATTATGCTAACAAGGTTAATGTCCCTCTCGAGAAGCTCTCGGATACGGCTCTTCAGTGTTGGTACATCACTAGCAGACCCCCAATCCTGTCCTACGTTGGTCCACGACGCCAACTGTGACGGAGGGCCCGAGCGAAAGTCGGGGGCAACCACCCACTTTGTGCCTCTGGGAGCCGTGACGTAAAACCACCTCCGCTGCCATAAATCGGATACCTCTGGGAAAGAACCCTCTGGCCATGGGGCGTCGGCGTTCTTGCTTATTATGGCACCTCCGCACTCTGCATGTCGCCCCTCGATCATCTTCGGCTTCACATTGAAGGTCTTGATCCATAAGCCGAAGCGTGGAGTGACGTGGAGAAAAGCCTCGCACACAATAATGAACGACGAGATATGGAGGATAGCGTCCAGAGCTAGATCGTGAAACTCTAACCCGTAATAGAACATGAGCCCCCTCACAAAGGGATCAAGGGTGAGGCCCAAGCCGCGGAGGAAGTGAGAACAAATACGACACTCTCATTAGGCTCGAGAGTTGGGATGACCTGCCCTGGAGCAGGAAGCCTGTGCTGGATGTTGACAGTCAGATATCCGACCTCCCTAAGCCTCACAATGTCCTCCTCTTTGACCGAGGAGGCCACCCACCGGCCCTGAGAGTTGGATCTGGACATATTGGAGGATCTGGGGTGTTTGAGTTTGGGTCTCGGGTGTTAGAACTCGAGATGCGAAAGGGCGCAAGGGTGGTGGAAAAGAGGTATAGGCCTCGGCCCCTTTATAAGGGGGGGGGGGTGAATATCAAGAGTCCTCAGTGTTACCACTTGAGGCTTATCTAAAAACACAGAGTCATACCAACAGTCGTCGTGGGGTTGCACACGCCCGTATTGATGGAAGATCCTGTAATAAGGGAAACACGATCTCTGCTTTGGCAGGGCATGCTAGTAAAACCACCTCACAACGTGTATCGAGGTGGGATAAGAAAAACCGGTTCGTGTTGGGCCGGGCCATGATGCAAGGGCACGACGTACAAAGATTGCCAGCGGATCAGAGTTAATCTATGCTCCCTACGGTGGTATGTTAAGATCATCTTGCAGATCCGGACACGGTCTAAGTGTTCGATAATTACTTTCGAGTATTCGGAGATGGAACCCGCCTTGCAATGCCGGAGACAAAACTGCGCGCCGGACTCATCGTCATTGAAGCCTGGTTCGGGGGCTACTGAGGGACTCCTGGATTAGGGGGTATCCCGACAGCCGGACCATATACTTTGTCCGGACTATTGGAGCATGAAGATACAAGACTCAAGACTCCGTCCCGTGTCCGGATGGGACTCTCCTTTGCGTGGAAGACAAGCTTGGTGATCCGGATATTATATTTCCTTCTTTGTAACCGACTCCATGTAAACCCTAGCCCTCTCCGGTGTCTATATAAATCGGAGAGGTTGGTCCTTAGAGGGAGGATCACAATCATAATCGTCATAGGCTAGCTTCTAGGGTTTAGCCTCTATGATCTCGTGGTAGATCAACTCTTGTACTACTCATATCATCAATATCAATCAAGCAGGAAGTAGGGTTTTACCTCCATCGAGAGGGCCCGAACCTGGGTAAACATTGTGTCCCTTGTCTTCTTTTACCATTAGCCTAAGACGCACATATCGGGACCCCCTACCCGAGATCCGCCGGTTTTGACACCGACAGCGTCCTCCCGAGGTCGGGGTAAAACAGGGCCTCTACTGAGCTCCTGAATTGTACTTCCCTGCCCATACTTCCTCTTGCGGTTGTCAATCTGTTGATGCTTCCCTTCAATCATGAGATCTCTATCTACCAACTCCTGGTAGTTGTTGAAGGTTGCCACCATCAACTGCATGCTCAGCTCATCATTCAGTCCTTTCAGAAACTTCTCCTGCTTAGCGGCATCTGTAGCAACGTCATCTGGGGCATAACGTGCTAACTTACTAAAATCATCCACATACTAGCCCACTGTGCGTCATCCTTGGCGCAAATTGCGAAACTCGCAACTCTTCATGGCCATAGCTCCTGCTGAAACATGAGCAGTGTGATAAGCCTGCTGCAACCGGTCTGATGTGACATTGTCGATGGGGTAAGTGGCTGTGAAGTTCTCCCACCATGATGCTGCGGGTCCATCAAGCTGATGTGTGGCAAAACACACTCTCTCCGCATCTGTGCATCATGCAGTGGTCAACTCCCTTCCAATCTTGCGGAGCCAATCATCTGCAACAATCGGCTCGGTGCTACTGGAGAACACCGGTGGATTCAGCCTTAGAAAACGGGCTAAGTGGTCAACAGGTGGTGGTGGTGGGTTGTTGTTGTTGTTGTTCCCCTGGTTCTGATTCTAGACTAGTAGCTGCATCAGGGTACTCTGCTGCTGGATCAACTGAGTGAGCTCCGGCAGGAAAACAAATCTATTGTCACGTCTCGGAGGCATCTGATGGCTTTAGAAAATATGAGAAAATAGAATAGAATGAGGTCTAGAGGGAAAACACTAACCATATGCACATGAGACAAACACAATCATATCACTTCAATCAATTCAAACAGGTCATACAATCGGTCTAAATATCATTACAAAGTGCTCAAACTATACTATATACATGGGGAAATACTACTACTGATATGGTGGTCGTCTAGAAGTTCTAATCGGTGGAAGACTCCATGATATCTGCTCCAGCTTCATCAACATAGTCATCATCACTATCATCAGGGTCCGAGTCGGTGTCGTCGATGATGATGTAGTTCTCCAGACAAGTGGAAACGTCGTCATCTCCTCCTGGCGCGGGGTCTCCCATGAATACTCCTAGCTTCCTCGTCAAATCGTCATTCTTCTCCATGAGTATCATCATCTCCTCCTCATATCCATCACATGTAGACTTGAGTTCTTCCTCTAGCTCCGTGATCCTGGTCATTGCCTTCTTCAGATCTATCATGCCTGCGCACATCTGGTTCTCCTGGCGTCGAATGTGCTGGTTTAACTCCTGGATGAAAGCTGCAATGGACCTATCCCTCCTGGTACTGATCATCTCTAATTGCTCATCTCGGCACTTGTAAATCTGGTACATAGTATCCTTGAGATCCCTGTGGTAAACTTCTCCAATGCGTCCCATGGTGATGTGGGCTGCCATGCTCTTTCCTAGACTCCAGGTTGGTGCATCAAAAGAAAACTCTATGGGCTCAGTGACTGGCATGAACGTCCTTCCTGGAACTTGAACTCGAATCATCCAATGCTCCTCTTCTGGTAAAGTGGGGATGTACGTCCCAGTGAATCTTGGTATTCTGATGTTCAGGTACCTAGTAACTTCCTTCAAGTGTCGTCCAAAAGGTGTATCTTCATTCGGTTGTGAAAACTTGTTCCTTGCATCCGCCATCCTATAGAGTAGAAAAGTGAGAGGAGTCAGAAATGAGAAGAGAGGAGTGACCTATGGTTTTAGCTTAGTGGCCGTGTCCTACAGTCAGCGTGTGCTCTGATACCATCTTGTAGCGACCAGACCTCAAACAGTCTATTCTCTGTGCATCAGTGTGTACCCTAGATCGGTAATGCTGACACACACAGTACTTGAGGATTTATAACAGAGTTTCAATCAAACACTTATTACATGGAATGTCTCAAAACATATCTTATTACAATAATATGGCTTAAGGCCATCTAAAAACAATAACATCGGAAGGCTTGGAAGACAAAGTGAGTCCATCAACTCCAACGGCATAGCTGAGTGAAAGACAACGACCTATGACACCTTACTTGTCATCTGAAAAGTCTGCAACATGAAACATTGCAGCCTGAAACGGGTCAGCACATGGAATATGCTGGCAATGTAACACAAAGACTAATGAACAGAATAATTGCTACCACTACATGCATATATGGCTGGTGGAAAGCTCTATGGTTACAGTTTTGCATAAAGCCAATTTTTCCCTACAACAAAGGAATAAATTTTATTTAACTATCATGGTGGTTGTTAAACATTGAGAAGGTTCCTCCAACTCAATCCCAATTAAACATCATCATTATACACAATCAAATTAATTTAGAGTGATGAGATCAACATGATAATCCAAGAACCAGATACTCAAGATGTCCATAACCGGGGACACGGCTAACCATGATTAGTTTCTACACTCTGCAGAGGTTTGCGCACTTTTCCCCACAAGACTCGAACACAGCCATGATCGGAGATTCGAGACAGAGTCTTTCTGAAGCATTAACTATCTACTCTGGGTAGACAGTACCACCCACAACCCACTACATCTGCTAGTCTACCTCTTCAAGAGCTTCACGTAACTTACTCAACTATGCCAGAGCCCATATTGGCTTGTGGCTGCACACGGAAGTTTCTAGCATGAATAATCTTATGATCCCTTTGAGCCTGGGTGGCGGACGTAGGATGATCACACGGGCCGGGATATCCTAGGACAACACTGGATTCTCCAGGTGCCCTGACAACCACTGGGTACTCCAGGGTGCCTCAAGCAATCCACCCAGATGTGTATTTAAGTAGGCACCTTAGTTTAACCATTAATTTACAATACTCACATCTGTCATGGATACACTTACCGAAACCACGTCTACAAGCATAGCATAGCAATAAGCATCACGTAAAGGTAACTCCCAAAGGTTTGATAATAAACAGGACAATAGGTTCTACCTCATCATCTACTTCCCAAAACCCACATGTTAAAACAGATCCTAACCATGCAATGTTTGAGGGTTGATCTAATGCAATAAAAGTGGGTAGTAAAGAGGTATTATCAAAGTGTTACTTGCCTTGCTGATGATCCGGAAAACCTAGAGACTCGTAGTAGCACGCTTCGCACTCCGGGTACTCTATCGCAAACAAACAAAGCATACAATAATCACTCAACTAGAAGCACGGGTAAAACTCAAATAAAAGATCTAACCAGAAAGTTCAACTGAAGAACTCCGGTTTGCAAAAAGAATCAAATCAAACGAAGCAACGAAACTCAAACTGCAAAAGAAACAAGATCCATTTACTAATCTGGACTAAAGTCAAATTTTACAGTACCAAAATCTTGTTCAAGTTGTTTAAACAGAAAGAGGGCTCCCAGACGAAGATCTAGGCGTTCGAAATCGCCTGATTCCGACAAACGAGCGAAAAGATAAACTAAAACAAAAATCAGGGCAGAAATCGCGATCGAAAATAATCGCGGAAAAACCCTGGAAAAAGAAAAACTGACGAACAGGCTAACGAACAAATGTTCGCTGTCTGCGGCTAAAGGGTGAACACCGTTCGTTAAAACAAACGTATGGACGAACGTTCGTTATTTAGCGAAACCGAAAAAAATAAAACCGATATATATATAAAAACCTAGGGTTTTCAAATAAAAACCATTCGGTTTTCTTCCGAAAACTGGTGGCGGGGTCGACGGTGGCTCCGGCTATCGGCGTCGGTTGCGACGGGCGGCGGGGTCGGCGGCGAGGCGACGGGGCGGCGGCGGCGGCTCCATGGGGCGGCGGCGTTCGCGGCGGGAGGCGGCGGCGGCAAACTCGCGGCGGCTGGCGGCCACGGCGCGGCGCGCGGATTGAGGCGGGGCGGCGGCTAGGGTTTCGGGGGTGGCGGCGGGCTAGCGGCGGCGGCTGATAAGGGCCTGGCCAGGTCGGAGTCCTAGACGGACACGGCCCAGTTAGCTCGGTTGACTTTTTTAAAAAAATATTCGGATGCACAGAAAAACAAATAAAAGAAATACTAAACGTACTCCAAAAATCCTGAAATAAATGTTCCCCGTCCTCTAAAAATATAGCACACAAGATGAACATTTATTTGGACCTCTAATGCAATCTTGAAAAACGCATTTTTTTCCTAATTCAAATAAAAATAGCGATAAAACTCCGAATAAAATTCTTATTTGATTTTAATCTTTTTCCTTCAATATTTCTTTATGTTGGAGAAGTCATTTTATCCCCTCTCTTTTATTTTCATATAAGAAATATTCGAAGAGAAAATAATTAAAACCAAATGATCCTCTTTTCAAAATTTGAGAAAACTCAAATATGAAATTAGCAAAATCCCCAACTCTCTCCGTGGATCCTTGAGTTGCGTAGAATTTTTAGGATCAACCAAAAATGCAATAAAATATGATATGCAATGATGATCTAATGTATAACATTCCAAATTGAAAATTTGGGATGTTACGCCATATGCTTTGCGTGATGACGACACTTGTTTGGTGAATCACCTCTTGAATGCTTGATTTTGCACTAACGCTGACGACATTTGTTTTTCCAAGTGTTTGTTGTTCTTGCTTATTTTGAAGGAATCACAAGATGGTTCGACATTGGAGAGTGCTCATTTCGAGCTTGAAGATGATGACTACTTGGTGAACGTCCCCTTCTACACGGCGAAGCCATCTCTTTCCCATGGTGATTTGGTTTTCGATCCAAGGTCAGATATTTCCCAAGGGGGAGATGATGGGGAGCATCCTATGGAAATCACCATGTCAAGGGTCCGTTCGGCGAGTGTCACGTGCGACATCTACTCCGTACACACAAAGGTGAATCATCTCCTTTACACATGCTTACTTGACCCCTTCGAGGATGGTATACTACTTGACACTCCACTCATGTGCATGCATAGGTATTATCGGAGCTTTACAGACGACGAGGAGGAGTGCAAGGGCCAAGGAACAACTACACCATCCGTGAGGGAAGCATGGAAGCGACGACGAAAGAAGACGGGGACAACTCCCAGGACCTGGACATCTGGCCAGGACCCCGGACATCCGGCCCCTGGAGCATCACCCACAGCAGCCGCCCAGCCGCCAAGTACCTACAGGCCCTAGACATCCGGCCCCAGCCCGGACATCTAGCCCAGCCCAAAAATCTGGCCAGAAGCCCAGAAATCCGGCGCCCCCTATCGAGAGAGCACCGAGGCCGACCTCGCCAGCCCGAACATCCGGCCCCTTGGGAAGGCCCGGATATCTGGCCCGACGGTCGGACATCCAGCCTCGTCTGTCTACGCATAGTAAAGGGCTGACGCCCATGTACCCCTTCGCCCACCTAGACTATATATACTCCTCCTACTCCCTCTATCTAGGGTTAGCAAAGTAGTAGCTCATTGAGAAGCTTTGGTCTCCACTTGATCCCCCTTCTCCTTAGGAGTTCACGACCTTTAAGGATAAGATCCCCCAAGTGGATTCAAGACCCCAATCGGGAAGACGCTCAAGACCTCCTCTCGGAGAAGAACATGCCTCTTGTATCGTCCTTTGTTGGATTCAAATCGTGTATCTCTTTATGTTTTGAGGATCTAGCATATGTGTGTGACCAAATCTTGTTGGTTTGAGTGATTCTCTCGTGTTTCCCCTCATGTTCTTCGTGTTCCTCGTTGGGATCCACTCCTTTCGTGAAAGATCAGGCATCTAGGGTTCTACCCTACATCAGATAACCATGGAGGATAACAGGTTAAGATTACACATAACTAGTCAGAATGCATCAAAGCATACAACAAGTATAATGATATATAGCACAGAGAGATTGAAGGATAACACGAGAAATAAGCAAGAGAAGATAAGTGATCAGATATATCTATCGAGACACAGAGCACGGAATATAAACTGCTGAAAGGTTGCAGTAGAGTAGAGTAGAGTAAATCAATGGTGCTAGATGGTGATAGATGATTTGGTAGACCAGTTCACTCATCTGTAAAAGAGGTACTTGGAGGGACTTGTGATTGAACACAAGATCAAACCTCTCTCCGTCCTATTCTCCTTGAACCCGAAGCTGATGAGACTTTGGTTGAATTCATTCGGGGTAGATTCTTGTCGGCAATCGCCAAACCTTCGATAGACTTCTTCGTGAACCACAATTACCTTGGTTTCTTAAGACTTAACTTGGTGAAGACTATTAGTCTTTGACACTAAAGCCATCACCTACCCGTCTAGAGAGTGTGCAACTCTCAAGAGTAATAGGTACAAGAACTCTAACTCAGGTCTACTGTGAAGCTCAACCACTATCTAAGTTTTGGCTCTTGATTTTCTCTTAGTGGATCTTCAACCCAAATATCTCGAGAGGGGTGCTCAATCAATCTTCTCAGATCTCAAGTAGAGCAGCCAATAAAAAATGTTGGAGCGGGGTGGCTATTTATAACCGCAACCTTCACTGATAGGAAATGATCATTTAGGACACGAAGCCCAACCAATGGCCAACCGACATGTTTCCAATGGTCAAATTTTGAGCACAACCGTAACATTACTTGATGAACAAGTAATGTTAACACCTTGGTCTGAAAGATATCTCTCGCAACCCAGAAGAACATCGTCTCTACCTGGCAAGTAAACTTTCAGTGCACAAAGAGATTTCTCTCAGTCTTGCATAGGTTTCAACTAAGCATCACAACAAACCTAAGCATCGAGAACCTATACCCCTCTTAATAGTACGGAGGTCCTTTGACTCAAACAAGAGAAAAAGAACAACGAAACAAATAATACATCTTTGCTTCATCTTCAACCTTCTCGTCTATAGCCATTCTTCTTCGGACACACCAAATTAAAATTGGTTCGCGTCAATAATAATTTTGAAGGGGTCATCTCCTTCACACACTCTTCTCAGTATGCTTTCTTCTCAAAAAGTATCTCTTTGTGATCTGCAACGCAGATGTTCCTCGGTGAAGTTCTTTGAACTTTAGGCAAGAATACGACATTCTTCTCTGCACTCCAGGGACTATTTCTCTCTATGTGCACTAGCAAACATATGTTTTTGTCAATAATCTCCAAAACGCAAGGGGCAAGGTATTGCGCCAACAATCTCCCACAGAAAACATCAAAGGGCAGATAGAAGGGTAACTGATAATGTGTGAAAAGTAAATGTTGAAAGATTATAATATCTGAAGATAAAGTATGCCCCCCTAAATGTATGCATTTTACTGAAAGATTTGTCATCCTGAATTCCTGCACTGTTAGTGAACCAGGGTGCGATATATAGATCTTCATAATGAGTGTCTTTGAGATATGATTCGGTTGAGTAAGAATGATCAATGCATTTAGTGAAATCTGGGTGAAATGTTTCCTGCAAAACAGTGCCTTTGAAATGATTTCTTTCAATATTACAAAGACTTTGAAATGATCTGTCGCAGAGACAAGGGGTGGAGTTTAACTTAGAAAATTATACACGGTTTTAGATCCATCTCTAAATAATTTTCTCCTGCAAGTCAGATTGTCGAGAATTATAGGAGCAAGAGAATCGAAACATTTCAAAGAACTTATGATAAATTTTCAGCTGCAAAACAGATAGGATAACGATAGCATAGCATGGGGGTTATTAACATTACATGCCAAGATGTTCATTAGTACCACATGCGGTACCATAAAAGTTCAACAACCGACCACCTGAAGTCCGATGACATGACTAAAAACCAAATGTTCCATGAAAGCAAATGACATATGAAAACCCCAACCCCTGACAAAAGACCCGTACATATAGACTCTAGATGTACATGTCCCCCCTTTTGTCAACACGAGGCAATAAGGAACAAGATAACACGAGGAACTACTCGTTCGGAGAATCAATAGAGCTAGAACTGATTGGTGAAACCGATCCAGCAGTAGCAGAAATAGAAGACTGAGCAACAATAGAGCTTCCGACTTTGGCATCGAGAGTGTGACCTGCTTTTTCTTCGGGGCGTGATACGTCTCTAACGTATCTATAATTTTTGATTGTCCCATGCTATTATATTATCAATCTTGTATGCCTTATATGCAATTTTATATCATTTTTGGGAATTAACCTATTAACTCAGTGCCCAGTGTGAGTTCCTGTTTTTGCCTATTTAATTGTTTCGCAGGAAAACCATACCAAACGAAGTCCAAACACGAAACTCTACGGTGATTTTTTTGGACCAGGAGAGACCCTAGAAGCTTCGAGGGGAGACCAGACGTGTTGGGAAACATAGTAGAAAAAAATTCATGTCTTCGCACACCCAAGATCAATATGAAGATGCATAATGGGTTGGGATCACAATCGTTATCGTTACCGAGTTCCATCGGATGAAGAACATGTCGGTTTAGACCTTACTTGGAGTCCCTCGATCCTCGATGAATGATCCCCCATACCGCCCACAAATCGATGACTGAAAGCATGATCTCTCTACTTGGTTGGAAGCATACAACCCTCACGATCAGGCAGCGCTTCACCGTCCAGAGCTAATAGTTGCGGAAGAATTAGAGGGAGGATAATTAGAACCACATGGGGCTTCTAATTATGAGGACAATAGGATTAGCCTAGCTCTATCTAATTAGTCAACTAGGACCAACTAGAACTAGAAGAGCTAGAGGAGGCTTCAAAACTTGTATGTTCAAAAGAGCACAAATCCTCAAGTATATATAGGTTACAGGGAGAGGGAGGGCTTTCGCCAAGGAGGAAAAGCCTCCTTGGGGCACCGGCCAAGGGGGAGGAGGATTTGGACTCCTCCCCCGCTCCTATTTGGCCTCCTTCCTTAAGGAAGGGGCGCCTCCCCAACTTCGGCTCTTGTGGCCCAAGTTTCCTTTCACCTCTTGGCCTTTTAAGGCCCGTTGATATTAAATTAAATATAAAGTTGTTATAAATACTTTTATACCACTACATATATATAATTTAACAACCACCCAAAAAAATTCCATGTATATATTGTTTATCGATAATACCCGATATTACCCAATATTCATCGAAACCTTCGAGTGACAATGAAACACTTCCGGATCCTCTCGAAACTATTCCAAATATTAATGAAACAATTTCACAAATATATTCTCACCACTCCTGTTCTACTGACACTCATCAGTGTGATTGCCTTAAGCTTGTGACCCTGTAGGTTCGGTAACGCATAGACGTGAACGAAAACCCTTCGTTCAATGACCGACAGTGTGACCGGGGACCTATCACGTGATGTTCCCTTTGCTTCGCGATACTTCACAGAACCCGAGATGCATTGGTATCCTCTTGATTCATCACTATGCTCACTAAACCGAAATCCTCGTAATTAGTTTTATTCTTTCTCGTTATTGTGTTCCGACATCCCCGTGACATGGTCACCTGTGTTTGGCCAGACAATGATGGATTTCATCACATCGAGAGGACCCTAATAATATCACTCCATTGTTGGAGGAGCAAATCACACTCTCGAGCTATCTAGTCTCTTGTCTAACTTCTCGATGAGCCTGTAAGTTGTCGTTACGATCATCGTGTGATAGGTGACGTTTGAGCAACCCCAAAGTCCATCGTACCGTAAGCAGTGATTACGATACTCTCATGGTCTAAGGAGCAAAATCACACGTTAACACTCCATGGTATTACAATAGATTGTAGACGATACTATCTCAATTCATAACAAACAAGTTTGGGTCGATTCAATATGATCGCTCTTCCAACATCATAATATCAATGTTGTTTTAGGACTATCGTTACACTTAATGACATCCTAAGATCCGGAAAACGTGATCACCAACAACACTTGATCTAGTCTTAGAGGCGAGACTAGAACCTTTATTTTATCCGTTTATCATTTCACATGTGCATATGAGTTTACCACTGAATCGCATATTCCAGCATCATAGCATTATAGCATGAAATGTAAACATTTAATTATGAATATGGAAATATAATAATACAATATTATTGCCTCTAGGGCATATTTCCAATAGTCTCCCTCTTGCACTAGAGTCAATAATCTAGTTAGCACTTTAACTTTTACACTAATGGCAATCCAGTGTCAGTCCATGCTTTACTAGTGGTATAGACTTCGTCCTATCGAATTTGACAATCTTCAGATCGATGTGTATTATTTGTATTTTAATGCATCTTTCATGCTGTCACATAAATTCATAATTTGTGGAAACTGGCTCTATATGTATTGAATCACTGGCAGGACCTATGATTCCTTAAACTGAGCTAGGGAACCACTATTTACAAGCAGTGTTCCATTTGCACAATCATCTAGAAACATACCAAGCTCATATATAAAATTTTATTTCATCACCCTCTATTGTTACTTAAGTGACAATATACTTAGCCTTCTGTTGTAGAATTCACCACAGTAATCTCTTGGACCAAATCCAACTTATCCTGCCAGCATAAACTGAAATCAAAAATCGCTTGGAGTATGAGTGAAGTTTTTATTAAGTAATACTTAAAACGAGCATGTATTGATGTAAATCCTTACAACAATCCCTTCATCTTCTCCGTATGCGAGAAACATGTCATTAGTACTTAATGACATTTTACTATTTTCCTATGATCAACAATTTAGTCATTCTGGCAACCTTACTCACAACTTACTTGAATTACTAGACATATCTGGTTGTTTACATACCATGGAACATATTTAACACAAGAATGATTGAAACCACGTATTTTGTTTTTTTAGTGTTTCAGGACACCGATTAAAACTCCTTCCATGTGACTTTGACAAGAAACTCTTCTTGCGTATTTTAAACTAGCCTGCTTTAGTATTCTGTCAATATTTATTTTTGTTAAGCCCAATTTAGGCACTATTATCTCCAAGATCATTATGCCTAATACCAGGACTATATATTGCCTAAGTACTTTACTAAAAAACCAGTTTCGATAAAGTATTAATCCATGTCAAGAAATTTATATAATTTCCAATCAACAATGTGTCATCCACACACAATGTTTAGAAATACCGTCATGCTCCCACTTACTTTCAAGCATCTTTGCTTCTATCGTTGAAATCATTTGGTCAATTCATCAAAAAAAGATCCCAACTCCAATATGCTTGCTTCAGATCATTATAGGATCTCTTAAAGTTTGCACACTTACTAGCATCCTCTGGATCGATAAAATTATCTTGTACTGTATCAAATATACGACCTTGGCTCTATCTCCATATCATGGGAATCATTTTGACATCCTTATGTTATATCTCACAACTAAAATATTTAGTACTTGCTATTTAATCTGAACCGACTTTAAATATTATTATGATGAGACAATCTTGTCATAATCAACTTCTTGATCTTATCATAAACTATTTGCAACAAGTCAAGCATTATGAAACATTTTTATCTTTGTCAATCTATAGATCCATCACTACACTTTATACTTTAAGTCTTTCCGAGGGTCCATCAAGTTCTAAACTTGAATCATGTGTATGGACACTATATCGGATTATTTTGGCGTATAGCCAATTCCGGAGTCAGGCCCATTAACGCTTCTTTGTGTATTATAGGTTCATTGTTTGTTTTACCAATATTTCGTCTACATACCATGAAGGTCTGCACGAATTTCCCCAACCTACATGGTTCAACTACAAGTTCGACTAAAGTTTGTATATCTCATGTAGAGTCTTTAGTATCAGTCGTGGTAGAAAATTCTAGAATCAGTTATAGTGTTTCTTTTCTTTGACCTAATCACGAAGATACTGCAATTTTGTCGAGTTGCACTGTCCTCCCATTCACCCTTTTGCAGAAACCATTTTATTCAAATTTTTTGCACTCTCTTGGAAACACTTTGCCTTGGCGTAGTGATAGAGGAATACCCAACCATTTGGGATAACCTACAAAGTAGCACTTATTACAATAAATTTGATGACTCTTTTAGTGTAAAAGCCACAATCTTTCAAGCATCACATTAAAAACTATATTGGCGAAATCATTAATGCCACCTTTGATCACACAATGTCATACATAGCTTGATTATATCTACTCAAAACACTCTACTCTTAGTAGTGTTTCTAGGAGGTGCAAGCTATAAAATATTTTTCACATTTGATCAGACATTCGCTAAATTTATAACTCAAATCTTCTTTTCTACAATCCAATTGCAGAAACATAATTTTCTCGTTACAATAATTTCCACTTCATTCTGAATTTTTTTTCAAACATTTCAGCAGATGGAGATTTATGTCTCAATTAGTAAATATAAATATCTACTTGAGTCATCCTTGAAGATAGATAAATCCACTGCTTGCAACAACACTTATTGGACTAGATACATCAATATGCATATCGTAATTACTTTTAGGTGCGTTCTTTATGGCATGTGAACGATATTTTTGTTTACTTCACTATTTGGATGAAAGTTGCAAGTGTCAGATGATCCATAATCATATGACTCCAAAATCCATCACTATAGAATTTCTGCATGCGGGTTTCTCCAATGTGACTAAATGTAGTGCCACACATATGTGGTATTCCTTTAGTCAGGCGACATTTAGCGTCGGTGTTATGGATGTTCAATTCTATCATCAGTATTCATAACTTACATCCTATTCACAATAGGAGCATGGCCCTTTTGTTCATTACATCAAACAACTATTGTTGTCTTATGAAGAACCTCCTTGCAACTTCTATGCAATGGGCTAGAGTGTACAAAACTCTAAAATGATTTATGACAATAAATTCAGAGGTAATATGTTGATAAAAAGTATCATAACTTCTACAAAAAAATTCAACACATATTTTAATCTCATTAATTTGTTGGTCATTAGGCCGTAGTAATTCTTGCACCGATCCACAACAACATGCAATCGAGTCGGTATCCTTGTGATCATCTTTTAACCACAATTCCCAAAAAATTTAGTGTTTAACAATTTAATCACAATTATCAAGAATCACACTTTACCTGATGACTTTCTCTACATATTATAACTTGTATGACATTCATACACGAGTTGGACATTCCAGTCTTTTTTTCATTCCGTCTCTAAAATTCTATAGCTTAACTTTCAATATTTCTCCCACTCCACAAAATAATCATCTAACCTTTTAATAGTGGCGTGAGCCCCGAACTTCCCTAGGTATGTAAGTCTCATTACATCCTTTTGTTCTTTATCTTTAAGTTCTCACCATCAACTCATGAATGGTGTTCTTCCGGATCTTACACATTTTAGTCTCAAACATAGTGGAACGCTTCACTAAACAAAACACTTGTTTAGATATCATATATCTTTTAACCTTCATTTGTTTCTAAAAACAGTTTTCAGTTCCAAGAATATCACATAACTATCCCAAACATTTTGAAGTTTAGGTTTCTCAAAAGGAACCAGACTGTAATGTAATTCTTAGCATTTTGGATCGAAAGACATAAGTCTCATCATCCATAGCATTAGCAGGAGAGCATTGCAAGCATGCAGTAGGAAAAAAATTCCTTCTTGGCAGTCGTAGAGGACAATACTCTCAATCGTAAGATTCAACCAGATAAACAATAGTTAATCAATTTCAACACCAAGGGTGGAACCGCAAGCCATCATTCTACAACTATAATGCAAACTACACATAGACATTGGTCATAATTAATTTGCACTAGTGATTATACTAAATTAGTAAACAATTATGCTCCCACTCAAATCAATATCTCTCATAATTAATATTGAGTGATTTAAGATCCAAATCTAGTTCTTAGCCATTGGTGTGGACATCACTGATGACAAGAATTTCGACTGGTTGTCAATCTTTTGCCAATCCTATCGGCATATGACTCTTGTTCATATTTAGATGCTTTGTGCTCCAAGTTCAGAATGATTCTGCTAGAACTTCAAGACAACTGAGTGTTATCTTCTTGCTCGGCCTGACCTCGCACGTCTTACACTTCATGATCCATTTGTACTCATGTGGACGTGATGCACTCCGGAAGCCACATGTTATAGACGGTTGCAAAAATGGGAAGAGCACCTTTTAACTTGATATTTACTGTGAGAGATCACCCTAATAATTGAACACCGCTCAATTAAAGGGTGCAAACAACAAAGGAATAAACATCTTAGGCATTTCATAAAAGCATGATATGGTATAGCCCTGGGCGCCAGGAATCCTCCAAGATCATCTTCAATGTTCTGATGAAGTATCGCGACGACCAATATTTCGTTGATGTGGCAACTGTTTCAAAAACATTGTCGTGGTGGAAATTTTCAAAAAATGTTGCCATGAAGACCATTTCAAAAAACATTGTGGTGGCACCAAATTCAGAAATTTCGCCGTGGCACAAAATTATATCTCCTCATCCCGTGCCACGTACACCTTATCCACGTTGGGGTCCTCCGTGTATGGTTGCCATCGTCACCTATAACCCCGTAGGCAATCTCTATGATAATTTAAATTAACATGGCAATCTCGTGGCTCCAGCCATCATGCCGTGACATGCAGTCCACTTAACATTACAACATATAACCATCTCATACATAAACTCATCATGATGAAGGCTATACCGCATCATATGCATACCCTGCAAAACCAAGTTAGACGTGCTCTAATTGGTTTTAGCAAATTTTAGTTACGCGGTAAACCAGTTTTGACAAATAATACTAGATACCTACATCCACAATTTAGGTGATGATTCTTGATGCTAGATTAATTTTCGGGGTGTGTGAAACAAGTGACTTAATTAAAAATCTCTAGCCTCACACTAAACTTTGTCAAATACGCGTAACCCCCTAGAAGATCATCCATCTTGGCGGCACCCTCTTGTGTACGCGAGGTCCACTATTCTCAACTATGGTGAAGCCTAACGAACTGTTAGCAGATCGTTGACAGCCAGAGTTGATTGATTATCAGAACCTTGTGAAAAGCAACACCATGCCGTCGATGAATTGAACCAAAGCAACACTCGAGGGAAGGGTAGCAAGAATATCAACCCTCACAATCACATGTGATCTAGATCGCAAACTTCACCTACTCATATAACTTCTCATGATGCCACTTTTGGGAAACATAGTAGAAAACAAAAAATTCGTGCCTTGATGTCTACTACACAACTTATTCTTGTAGACTCATGTTGGGCCTGCAAGCACAGAGGTTTGTAGGACAGTAGCAATTTCCCCTCAAGTGGATGACCTAAGGTTTATCAACTTGTGGGAGGTGTATGATGAAGATGGTCTCTCTCAAACAACCCTGCAACCAAATAAAAAAGTGTCTCTTGTGGCCCCAACACACCCAATTACAATGGTAAATTGTATAGGTGCACTAGTTCGGCGAAGAGATGGTGATACAAGTGTAGTAATGATAGTAGGTATTGATTTTTGTAATAGGAACAATAAAAAACAGCAAGGTAGCAAGTAACAAAAGTGAGCACAAACGGTATTGCAATGCATGAAAATGAGGCCTAGGATTCATACTTTCACTAGTGCAATCTCTCAGCAATGCTAATATAATTGGATCATATAACAATCCGTCAACATGCAACGAAGAATCACTCCAAAGTTCTTATCTAGCGGAGAACATAAGAAGAAATTGTTTGTAGGGTATGAAACCACCTCAAAGTTATCCTTCACGATTGATCTATAAAGCTATTCCCATAAGTGTCACAAATAGCCCAAGAGTTCGTATAAAATAACACCATATGATACACATCAACCAACTCTAATGTCACCTAGATACTCCAATATCACCACGAGTATCCGTGAGTTGATTATATGATATGCATCAAACAACTTCAGATTCATAATACTCAATCCAACACAAAGAACTTCAAAGAGTGCCCTAAGATTTCTACCAGAGAAACAAAGATGAAAACATGCATCAACCCCTATGCATAGATTAATCCAATGTCACCTTGGGAATCTGCGAATTGAGTGCCAAGACATACATCAAGTGCTCTCAAATCCATAAAAGTATTCAATCTGATAATAATGAAATCTCAAAGGTAAAAACTCAATTCATCACAACAAGACAGAGAGGGGAAAACACCATATGATCCAACTATATTAACAAAGCTCGCGATACATGAAGATCATGCCAAATCAAGAACACAAGAGAGAGAGAGAGAGAGAGAGAGAGAGAGATTAAACACATGGCTGCTGGTAAAAGCCCTCAGCCCCGAAGGTGGACTACTCCCTCCTCATCATGGTGGCCGCCGAGATGATGAAGATGGCCTCCGATGAGGATTTCCCCTCCAGCAGGGTGCCGAAAAAGGGTCTAGATTGGTTTTTCGTGGCTATAGAGGCTTGCGGCAGCGGAACTTCTGATTAAGGGTTATTTCTGGGGGCTTATGTATTTATAGGATTTTTTGGTGGCGGTCTCACGTCCAGATGGGCTTTGAGGTGCCCAATACCCACCAGCCCACGGCCAAGGCCCCTGGCGCATCCTGGTGTGTAGTGGCAACCTCCTTCACCTTCTAGTCCTCCCACGAAGCTTCTAGTGCTTTTTTTGTTCCAAAAAAATCATCAAAAAGTTTTGTTGCATTTGGAGAACTTTTATTTCTGCACAAAAACAACAACACGATATTTTTGTTGAAAACAGTGTGGGTCTGGGTTAGTTCCATTCAAATCATACCAAAACCATATAAAATTATTGTAAGCATGACATGAATACTTCATTAATTATAGATACGTTGGAGACATATCAACATCCCCAAGCTTAATTCCTGCTCGGCCTCGAGTAGGTAAATGATAAAAGAAACAATTTATGAAGTGTTAATGCTAGCATAGTGCATAAGTTTGATCAATTATAATTTCAGTCACTTTTCCTAGCATTATAACAACAACTCTTTCTCATAAAACTCATCATGATAAATTAGCAATTGAAAACAGATTTTTTATGTGGAACGCTGCCTATCATATTCATCATATATTGTTCTCTTTTGTAGCATGGATATTTGGACTTGAATGATTCAAAGCAATAGTCTATAATTTGACATGAAGACATCAATACTGAAGTATACTAACAAACAACCATGCCTTTTAAAATATCAATGCTAAAGAAAGTTATTCCTAGCCCATTATGCTCAATCATTGATCCATTCATGAAACACACTCAAATATTAGCTACATCCAATGCACAAGTATGAAAACAATGTTCCCAAGTGGTGCTTTATATTAAAAATTGCATAAAAGTAAATAGATAGGCCCTTCACAGAGGGAAGCAGAGATTTGTAGAGGTGCCAGAGCTCAAAACTTAAATTCAGAGATAAAATTATTTTGAGAGGCATGCTTTTCCTGTCAACGAAAATGACTGAGAATTCCCAATATCTTCCATGCTAGATAAATCATATGTGGTTCCCAAACAGAAAGTAAAGTTTATTTCCTTTCCACCATTCTTACACAATCCAGGGCTAGCCGCATCCATGGGTGCCTTCCATACCAACACTTTCCAAGGAATTTATTATCATATTAATTTTTTCATTTCGGGACTGGGCATCCATATTACCTACCACACTCTCGTGCAATGACAAGTGAATAAACACTCATCATGAGAATAAAATACCTAGCATGGAAAATATTGGCCACCCCTGCCGCTTCATGAGTGGTACGGGCACACAAATAGAAATTCATTTTGAATATTATAGTTGGCACATACAAATTTACTTGGAACGACACATAAATGAAGGTATGGTGGAATCATTTGGCACAATTTTGGGTTTAAGGAATTGGGTGCACAAGCAGCATTCCCGCTTAGTACAAATGAAGGCTAGCAAATAGATTGAGAAGCGACCAACCAAAAAACGAAAACGGTCATAAACATGCATTGAACATTACTAACACTGAATAATGCACTACAAGTAGGATGTAACTCCATTGCATAACTATTGACTTTATGTGCATGCATAGGGAATCACAAACCTTAAAACCCATATTCTTACTAAACCACAATTACTCACTAATATGACTCACATATTATCATCGCCATATCGCAAAACTATTGCAAGGAATCAAAGTTATCATATCCAATGATCTACATGAAAGTTTTTGTTATATCCTTCTTGAATATCCATCATATTAGGACCAATTTCATAGCTTGTGCAAATTGTCACCACTATTATAAACTCTCAAAATAACATAGGTGAAGCATGAGAGTGTTCGACAAACTACTCCAAAAAGATATAAGTGAAGCTCAAGTGAGTAGTTAAGTAAATATGTAGCTATGTGAGGACTCTCTCCCATTTTAATTTTTTCAGATCTAAGTATTTGATGAAAACAACAAGTAAAAAAAAATAAAATTACATTCCAAGAATAGCACACATCATGTGAAGAAGCAAAAACTTTAGGCTCAACCGCGGCTAACCGATAATTGTTGATGAAGAAATGTGGGATGCCTACCGGGGCATCTCCAAGCTTAGATGCTTGAGACTTCTTATTATCTTGGGATGCCTTGGGCATCCCCAAGCTTGAGCTTTTGTATCTCCTTTATGCCTTTTATATCACGGTTTCCCTAAATCTTAAAAACTTCATCCACACAGAACTAAACAAGAACTCGTGAGATAAGTTAGTATAAATCAGTGCAATAACCTTATCATTCTCTATTGTAGCAAATCACTAAAATTATAATTCAACATTACATACTAAATGCCTCTGCATATTTAATACTCCTATCCTCAAATAGGATCATTCAACAAGCAAACATATGCAAACAGTGCAAACAAAACAACAATATATCAAAACAGGACAGTCTGTAAAGGATGCAAGAAGATTAATACTTATTTAACTCCAAAAATTATGAAAATTTACCACATTGTAGAAAACTTATCATATAATACTGTGTAAAAATTTCTAGATTTTGTCACGTCCTGATATTTTTGAAGAATTCACACAATGATAGAAAACTTTCTGTTTCCAAAACAACAACATATAGACTTGCAAAATAAGCATGGTAAAGGCTATACTTGACACTTTTATTGAAATTAAATATGCAAAACATTATTATAAATAATAGCAAGCAAATTCTAACAAAATAAAATGACGCTCCAAGCAAAACACATATCATGTGGCGAATGAAAATATAACTCCAAGTGAGGTTACCGATAATGTTGAAGACGAAAGAGGGGAAGCCTCCCGGGGCATTCCCAAGATTAGTTGCTCGGGTCTTCCTTGAATATTACCTTGGGGTGCCATGTGCATCCCCAGGCTTAGGTTCTTGCCACTCCTTATTCTTCTCATATCGACATCTTACCCAAAACTTGAAAACTTCAATCACACAAAACTTAATGGAACATCGTGAGATAGGTTAGTATGATAAAGACAAATCATTCACTTTGGTACTGTCAAAGACAAGATTCATAATTGTTCTCACACAATGCCGACTGTAACTTATCATTTCCAAAATTTATATTGAGCAATCTAAGCCATAGAAACTAGAAAACAAGCAATTTATGCATTGAAAACAGAATCTGTCAAAAACAGAATAATTTGAAATGATCTGGACAATGACCATACTTCTGTTACTCCAATTTTTTTGAAAATTAGGAAAAGGTAGAATTTTTTATATAAATAATGTATCAAAAATACAGAATTTTATTGCATCACAGTGAATTTAAACAATTCTATTACTGAGTGCAAAAGTTTCTGTTTTTGCACAAAATCAAGTCAACTATCATCCACACTATCCCGAAGGCTTTACTTGGCTCTTTATTGAAACAAAAGCTATGAAACATGATTAATACAGTAGCCTAATCATGTGAACACGCAAAAATAGTAGGTAATAGTGTTTGGTTGTATCCCCAAAAGCGATTTTTTTCAAATGCCTTTTTAGCTAGGCATAAAGATTTCAATGATGCTCACATAAAAGATAAGAATTGAAACATAAGAAGAGCATCATGAAGCATATGACTAACACATTTAAGCCTACCCCACTTCCTATGCATAGGGATTTTTTGAGCAAACAATTTATGGGAGGAAGAATCAACTAGCATAGGAAGGCAAAACAAGCATAGCTTCAAAATTTTCAACACATAGAGAGGAAACTTGATATTACCGAGATATCTAAAAGCATAAGTTCCTCTATCATAGTATTTTTCAGTAGCATCATGAATGAATTCAACACTATAACTATCACATAAAGCATTCTTTTCATGATCCTAAGCATATAATTTTTTTTTACTCTCCACATAAGCAAATTTATTCTCATTCATAGTAGTGGGAGCAAACTCAACAAAATAGCTATCTTGTGATACTTGATTGGGATAATCAATTTGAGCATTAAAATCACGATGACAAGTTTCATGGATATCATTACTCTTTATATCATACATATCATCACAATAATCATCATAGATAGCAACTTTTTTATCATATTCAATTGAAACCTCTTCCAAAGTAGTGGATTCATCATTAAATAAAGTCATGACCTCTCCAAATCCATTTTCATCTGTATAATCATCATAAATAGGAGGCATGCTATCATCATAATAAATATTCTTATCAAAACTTGGGGGACTAAAAATATCATCTTCATCAAACATAGCATCCCCAAGCTTGTAGCTCTGAATATCATTAACATAAAGGATATTCAAAGAATTCATACTAGCAACATTGCAATCATGCATATCATTCAAAGATTTTATTCCAAACATTTTATTGATTTCTTCTTCTATCAGCTGAGCACATTTTTCCGATCCATCATTTTCAAGAAAGACATGATAAAGACGAATAATATGAGGCAACCCCAATTCCATATTTTTCTTTCTTTTATAAACCAAACTAGTGATAAAACAAGAAACTAAAAGATTCAATTGCAAGATCTAAAGATATACCTTCAAGCACTCACCTCCCCGGCAATGGTGCCATAAAAGAGCTTGATGTCTACTACACAACTCATTCTTGTAGACTCGTGTTGGGACTCCAAGCGCAGAGTTTTGTAGGACAGTAGCAATTTTCCCTCAAGTGGATGACCAAAGGTTTATCAATCTATGGGAGGCACAGGATGAAGATGGTCTCTCTCAAACAACCTTGCAACCAAATAACAAAGAGTCTCTTGTGTCCCCAACACACCCAATTACAATGGTAAATTGTATATGTGCACTAGTTCGGCGAAGATATGGTGATACAAGTGTAGTAATGATAGTAGATATTGATTTTTGTAATAGGAACAACAAAAAACAGCAAGGTAGCAAGTAACAAAAGTGATCACAAACGGTATTGCAATGCTTGAAAATGAGGCCTATGGTTCATACTTTCACTAGTGCAATCTCTCAACAATGCTAATATAATTGCATCATATAACAATCCCTCAATGTGTGACGAAGAATCACTCGAAAGTTCTTATCTAGCGGAGAACATAAGAAGAAATTGTTTGTAGGGTATGGAACCACCTCAAAGTTATCCTTTTCGATCGATCTATAAAGCTATTCCTATAAGTTTCATAAATAGCCCAAGAGTTCATACTAAAATAACACCACATGATACACATAAACCAACTCTAAGGTCACCTAGATACTCCAGTGTCACCACGAGTATCCGTGAGTTGATTATATGATAAGCATCAAATAATTTCAGATTCATAATACTCAATCCAACACAAAGAACTTCAAATATTTCCCCATGATTTCTACCGGAGAAACAAGGACAAAAACATGCATTAACCCTTATGCATAGATTACCCCAATGTTACCCCGGGAGTCCGCGAGTTGAGTGCCAAGACATACATCTAGTGCTCTCAAATCCATAAAAGTATTCAATCTGATAATAATGAAATCTCAAAGGTAAAAACTCAATTCATCACAACAAGATAGAGAGGGGAAAACACCATATGATCCAACTATATTAACAAAGCTCGTGATACATCAAGATCGTGCCAAATCAAGAACACGAGAGAGAGAGAGAGAGAGATTAAACACATAGTTAATGGTACAAACCCTCAGCCCCGAGGGTGGACTACTCTCTCCTCATCATGGTCGCCACCAGGATGATGAAGATGGCCTCCGATGAGGATTTCCCCTCCGGCAGGGTACCGCAAAAGGTTAGATTGGTTTTTCGTGGTTATAGAGGCTTGCCGTGGTAGAACTTCTGATCTAGGGTTATTTCTTGGGGTTTCTGTATTTATAGGATTTTTTGGCGACGGTCTCACGTCCAGATGGGTTTCGAGGTGCCCACTACCCACTAGCCCACGGCCAAGGCCCCTGGCATGCCCTGGTGGGTAGTGGCCACCTCCTTCACCTTCTGGTCCTCCCACGAAGCTTCTAGTGCCTCTTTTATTTCAAATTTTTCAAGAAGTTTCTTTGCATTTTGAGAACTTTACTTCTGCACAAAAACAACACCACAGTTGTTCTGCTGAAAACAACGTCAATCCGGGTTAGTCCCATTCAAATCATACCAAAACCATATAAAATTGTTGTAACATGGCATGAATACTTCATAAATTATAGATACATTGGAGACGTATCGGCATCCCCAAGCTTAATTCCTGCTCGTCATCGAGTAGGTAAATGATAAAAGAAATAATTTATGAAGTGTGAATGATAGCATAGTGCATAAGTTTGATCAATGATAGTTTCATTCACTTTTCCTAGCATTATAACAACAAACCTTTCTCATAAAACTCATCATGATAAATTAGCAATTGAAAACAGATTTTTTGATGTGGAATGTTGCCTATCATATTCATCATATACTCTTTTCTTTTGTAGAATGGATATTTGGACTTGAATAATTCAAAGCAATAGTCTACAATTTGACATGAAGACATCAATACTCAAGCTTACTAACAAACACTACAAAAAAAAGACACATCCGTGACATTTTGGGCCAAACGAAACTTTTTTCTGTCATACATATGACACTTCTATGACGATAGTTGTGACAAAACCCGATATCATCATAGATGTGGCGGGCTCCTACTTCTATGACAAAAAATCATGACAGAAAATGGGCTTTTCGTCCTGGTCGGGCCGGAGACGCAGCTGCATGACATTATTTGGGCCGTCCATGACGGAAAAAACCGTGGTAGAAGCGAGGGCGAGGAAAATTTCAGGGAGTTCCCGGTTGCGGTGGGAGGTCGAGGGCCGAGCGATGCACATTTCTCTTGTACACGTACGCGTGTTTGTGCGAGGCGTTGGCTCTAACTGAACCCGAGCGAGGCATTGGGCTCTAACTGAACCCGAGCGATTGCACTACAGGCTACGCGTTATTGAACCCGAGCGATCGATCGATGGCTGTTAACTGAACCCGATC